>NW_028154591.1:20000-42500 GCF_965231275.1 Zosterops lateralis
GGCGACTTTCCCGGTCACCGAGCCCCTCGAGCAACCGGCACAGGCCGAGGCAAGGCCGCACGCCCCACGGGACGTCCCCCGCGGCGCTTCCGACACGGACGACACACACGCTGGGCAAACAAGTCGGGAGGAGCGGGGAACGAGGCGCCGCCACCTCGGCGAACCGGGCCCGTCCTCGGGGCTTTCTGGGGGAAAAAGGCCGGGAGAAAGAGGCCTCAGCGGTCTCGATGCCGCAGAGCCCCGGCCGCGCCCACCCTTCAAAAGCCGCCGGCCACCACCGCAAAGCGGACGGACGGGCGGGCCGAAAAAAAAAAAAGCACCCGCGCGGCCGAGCGGGGCCTCGGCTTAAGGCCGAGCAGCAAAGGGACGAGGCGCCGCCGCCTCGCCCGACACCATCGTATCTGGCCCGGAGGGAACACAGGGAGGGCCCTCGCCCCCTTCGCGAAACCGGCAGCAGCCGGGCCGGAGCGGGACGCGCTCGCGCGGCTTTTTCTCTCTCGCCATCTCAACTCCTCTGTACCCTTCTCCCCAGGGCACGACGGGAACCGGAACGGAGCCACGCGACTCGCGTCCCACACCTCGGGCGGCGCTTTCCTTCGCGCCGGCGGCCGCACGCGCGGCCGTCGCCTCTCGGCCCGCTTCGGACACAGGCACGGGACAGCCTGCGGGGATGCGGCCCGTCAACTCGCTCCCACAATACGGACAGACGAGTCCGGGACGGCGGACGCCCGCAAGACGACGAGTGGAACGTGACCGGGGGGGCGCCCTGGCGCACGCCGCCGCCGACCAAGACGTAACCGGAGGCAGCCCAAAACAGCGACCCCTTGGTGAACTTCCAGGCGCGGTGGGGAGAGCCGGTCTACCCGGCCTCCCGCGGCAGTCCACCCAAGTCCCGCCGGAGCGGGGTAGACCTGTTCGCCCCGCGACCGCGGGCCGGCGCAGGACCGCGCCGACCTCTCTGCAGGCGGCCGGCGAGCGCCGCGGCAGGCCCCGGAGCCGGGTAGACCTGACGTCCCCGGGCCGCCCCGGAGCGGGGTAGACCTGTTCGCCCCGCGACCGCGGGCCGCCGCGCCGCCCCGCCGACCTCTCTGTCGAAGGGGTCGGCAAGCGCCGCGGCGGGCCCCGGGGCGGGGTAGACCTGGCGTCCCAGCGCCGACCCGGAGCGGGGTAGACCTGGCGTCCCGGGGCCGCCCCGGAGCGGGGTAGACCTGGCGTCCCGGGGACGCCCCGGAGCGGGGTAGACCTGGCGTCCCGGGGACGCCCCGGAGAGAGGTAGACCTGGCGTCCCGGGGCCGCCCCGGAGAGAGGTAGACCTGGCGTCCCGGGGCCGCCCCGGAGCGGGGTAGACCTGTTCGCCCCGCGACCGCGGGCCGCCGCGGCGCCGCGCCGACCTCTTTGCAGGCGGCCGGCGAGCGCCGCGGCGCCGACCCGGAGCCGGGTAGACCTGCCGTCCCCAGGCCGCGCCCGGAGCGGGGTAGACCTGGCGTCCCGGGGCCGCCCCGGAGAGAGGTAGAGCTGGCGTCCCGGGGCCGCGCCCGGAGCGGGGTAGACCTGGCGTCCCGGGGCCGCCCCGGAGCGGGGTAGACCTGGCGTCCCGGGGCCGCCCCGGAGAGAGGTAGACCTGGCGTCCCGGGGCCGCCCCGGAGCGGGGTAGACCTGGCGTCCCGGGGCCGCCCCGGAGACGGGTAGACCTGGCGTCCCGGGGCCGCCCCGGAGAGAGGTAGACCTGGCGTCCCGGGGCCGCCCCGGAGCGGGGTAGACCTGGCGTCCCGGGGCCGCCCCGGAGAGAGGTAGACCTGGCGTCCCGGGGCCGTCCCGGAGAGAGGTAGACCTGGCGTCCCGGGGCCGCCCCGGAGCGGGGTAGACCTGGCGTCCCCAGGCCGCGCCCGGAGCGGGGTAGACGTGTTCGTCCCGGACTGGGTGGGGGGGCTACCGGTTCACCCTGCCATTTCACGCCGCCAAAGCGCTGCACCTACGCCCCGGGGCCGGCTAGACGAGGCGTCCCGCTGCCACCCCGCAGCCGGAGGAAAGCTCACAGCCTCGTAGCGCCGCCCAGCCGGATGGCTCCAGTGGCCCCCCTCCCGCCCACCCAACCAACCCGCTTTCAAGACCACAACCTATTTTCGACAAAATCCTCGCTCCCCCACCCCCTGCTTTTCATTTGCTCGTTTGGTTTTTTGGGGGGGTTATTTTTGTTGTTGTTGTTGTTGTTGGGTTTTTTGGGGGGTTTTTGGGGGTTTTTTTTTGGTTTGGTTTGGTTTGATTTTTTTTTTTTTTTTTTTTTTTTTTTTTTTTTTTTTTTTTTTTTTTGGTTTGGTTTGGTTTGTTTTGGTTTGGTTTGGTTTTTTGAGGGGGTTTTTTTGGTTTTTTTTCATTTCCTGGAAGAACGGCTCTCCCACTCACTCGCAACAAGAAAGGTTTCAGGAAGAAAACGAGCTCGGCAAACCCGAGCTGTTTTCTTTTCGCGCCCGGACCGCTCCCGGCCGAGCTGATTGGGCAGGCTGCGCCCTGCCCTCGGCCCGCTCACGCGCCGAACCACCAAAACGGCGCCCCTTCCCCCACCCCCCCCCTCCCCCCCCTGCACCAGAACCTATGGGGGAACAGCGGGGAGGGGCAGCAGGGACGGGCGGCCGAACCCGGCGCGGCTCGCCTCGCCTCGCCCCTTCCCCCCACCGACAGGGGCCGTGGCCGGGCGGCCGGCAAGCGGGCGGCCGCTTTCGGGCCGGTTCTTTCACGGTCCGCCGAGGTCTTCGGCCCTCGGCGCGGGGCTAGCGGGCCGCTGGGACCCGAGGCCGCCGGCCCTCAGCCCGCCTTCACACAGACGGAGACGGACTCCCCCACTCGACACGCTCACATCCCGATGCCGCCCTCTCGGACGGGCCACCCCCCCACTCCGGCCAACAGCGCCACAGACGGGCGCACGCAGGCACACGCGCACGCACCCATCCACCCACGCATACTCTCGCATGCCCTCTCTCCCCGCCCCCGCCCCTGCCTCGGCTGTCGCGGCCGCCCATCGACGGTTGAGGGCGCCCTGCCCTCCGCCGTCAGCCTCCCTGGCGCTGCCTTCAGCCGTCTCCCGCCCCCCTCAGCGGTTGGGGGCGCCCCGCCCTCCACCGTCAGCCTCCCTGGCGCCACTTTCAAACTTTTCCCGCCCCCGGCTCTTCTCCCGTCAACGAACGCAGTTGGCCCAGCGACAGCGGGGGCAGGGCGAGGAGCAGGGAAAGGGAGCGAGCGAAGTAAAAATCGAGGCCGGGAGCCGGGCCGCCGTCCGTTCGGGCACGGAGGCGGCGGGAACGCCGCCAGCTCCCGAAGACTCTCCTCTTCCCTCCCGGGGACAAGCCGGGCTACCCGGGGTTTGGCGGGCAGGCGGGAAGGCGAGCCGGGGAGAACAGGTCTACCCACAGCTTCCCTAGGCAGGAACCGAGTCCGGCCGCAGACAGCAGGTCTACCCGAGCCGCCAGCGGTCGGGTACCGAGGCCGGCCACGGAGAGCAGGTCTACCTCACGAGTCAGCGGCCGGGAACCGAGTCCGGCCGCGGAGAGCAGGTCTACCCACCGCTTCCCTAGGCAGGAACTAAGTCCGGCCGCGGAGACCAGGTCTACCCTCCGCTTCCCTAGGCAGGAACCAAGTCCGGCCGCGGAGACCAGGTCTACCTCGGGAGACAGCGGCCGGGAACTGAGTCCGGCCGCGGAGAGCAGGTCTACCCACAGCCTCCCTAGGCAGGAACGAAGTCCGGCCGCGGAGACCAGGTCTACCCACCGCTTCCCTAGGCAGGAACCGAGTCAGGCCGCGGAGACCAGGTCTACCCACAGCCTCCCTAGGCAGGAACTAAGTCCGGCCGCGGAGAGCAGGTCTACCCACAGCTTCCCTAGGCAGGAACCGAGTCCGGCCTCGGAGACCAGGTCTACCTCGGGAGCCAGCGGCCGGGAACTGAGTCCGGCCGCGGAGAGCAGGTCTACCCACAGCTTCCCTAGGCAGGAACCGAGTCCGGCCTCGGAGACCAGGTCTACCTCGGGAGCCAGCGGCCGGGAACTGAGTCCGGCCGCGGAGAGCAGGTCTACCCACAGCCTCCCTAGGCAGGAACTAAGTCCGGCCGCGGACAGCAGGTCTACCCACAGCCTCCCTAGGCAGGAACTAAGTCCGGCCGCGGACAGCAGGTCTACCCACAGCCTCCCTAGGCAGGAACCAAGTCCGGCCGCGGAGACCAGGTCTACCCACAGCCTCCCTAGGAAGGAACTAAGTCCGGCCGCGGAGAGCAGGTCTACCCAGCGCTTCCCTAGGCAGGAACTAAGTCCGGCCGCGGAGAGCAGGTCTACCTCGGGAGCCAGCGGCCGGGAACTGAGTCCGGCCGCGGACAGCAGGTCTACCCACAGCCTCCCTAGGCAGGAACCAAGTCCGGCCGCGGAGACCAGGTCTACCCCGGAAGCGAGGCCGGCCGCGGAGAGCAGGTCTACCCACAGCCTCCCTAGGCAGGAACTAAGTCCGGCCGCGGAGAGCAGGTCTACCCACAGCTTCGCTAGGCAGGAACCGAGTCCGGCCGCGGAGACCAGGTCTACCTCGGGAGCCAGCGGCCGGGAACTGAGTCCGGCCGCGGAGAGCAGGTCTACCCACAGCTTCCCTAGGCAGGAACCGAGTCCGGCCTCGGAGACCAGGTCTACCTCGGGAGCCAGTGGCCGGGAACTGAGTCCGGCCGCGGAGAGCAGGTCTACCCACAGCCTCCCTAGGCAGGAACTAAGTCCGGCCGCGGAGAGCAGGTCTACCCACAGCCTCCCTAGGCAGGAACTAAGTCCGGCCGCGGAGAGCAGGTCTACCCACAGCCTCCCTAGGCAGGAACTAAGTCCGGCCGCGGAGACCAGGTCTACCCTCCGCTTCCCTAGGCAGGAACCAAGTCCGGCCGCGGAGACCAGGTCTACCCACAGCCTCCCTAGGAAGGAACTAAGTCCGGCCGCGGAGAGCAGGTCTACCCACCGCTTCCCTAGGCAGGAACTAAGTCCGGCCGCGGAGAGCAGGTCTACCCACCGCTTCCCTAGGCAGGAACTAAGTCCGGCCGCGGAGACCAGGTCTACCCTCCGCTTCCCTAGGCAGGAACCAAGTCCGGCCGCGGAGAGCAGGTCTACCCACAGCCTCCCTAGGAAGGAACTAAGTCCGGCCGCGGAGAGCAGGTCTACCCACCGCTTCCCTAGGCAGGAACTAAGTCCGGCCGCGGACAGCAGGTCTACCTCGGGAGCCAGCGGCCGGGAACTGAGTCCGGCCGCGGACAGCAGGTCTACCCACAGCCTCCCTAGGCAGGAACCAAGTCCGGCCGCGGAGACCAGGTCTACCCACCGCTTCCCTAGGCAGGAACCGAGTCCGGCCGCGGAGACCAGGTCTACCCCGGAAGCGAGGCCGGCCGCGGAGAGCAGGTCTACCCACAGCTTCCCTAGGCAGGAACTAAGTCCGGCCGCGGAGACCAGGTCTACCTCGGGAGCCAGCGGCCGGGAACTGAGTCCGGCCGCGGAGAGCAGGTCTACCCACAGCCTCCCTAGGCAGGAACTAAGTCCGGCCGCGGAGAGCAGGTCTACCCACAGCCTCCCTAGGCAGGAACTAAGTCCGGCCGCGGAGAGCAGGTCTACCCACAGCCTCCCTAGGCAGGAACTAAGTCCGGCCGCGGAGAGCAGGTCTACCCACAGCCTCCCTAGGCAGGAACTAAGTCCGGCCGCGGAGAGCAGGTCTACCCACAGCCTCCCTAGGCAGGAACTAAGTCCGGCCGCGGAGACCAGGTCTACCCTCCGCTTCCCTAGGCAGGAACCAAGTCCGGCCGCGGAGACCAGGTCTACCCACAGCCTCCCTAGGAAGGAACTAAGTCCGGCCGCGGAGACCAGGTCTACCCTCCGCTTCCCTAGGCAGGAACCAAGTCCGGCCGCGGAGACCAGGTCTACCCACAGCCTCCCTAGGAAGGAACTAAGTCCGGCCGCGGACAGCAGGTCTACCCACAGCCTCCCTAGGCAGGAACCAAGTCCGGCCGCGGAGACCAGGTCTACCCCGGAAGCGAGGCCGGCCGCGGAGAGCAGGTCTACCCACAGCCTCCCTAGGCAGGAACTAAGTCCGGCCGCGGACAGCAGGTCTACCCACAGCCTCCCTAGGCAGGAACCGAGGCCGGCCGCGGAGACCAGGTCTACCCACAGCCTCCCTAGGAAGGAACTAAGTCCGGCCGCGGAGACCAGGTCTACCTCGGGAGCCAGCGGCCGGGAACTGAGTCCGGCCGCGGAGAGCAGGTCTACCCACAGCCTCCCTAGGCAGGAACTAAGTCCGGCCGCGGAGAGCAGGTCTACCCACAGCCTCCCTAGGCAGGAACTAAGTCCGGCCGCGGAGAGCAGGTCTACCCACAGCCTCCCTAGGCAGGAACTAAGTCCGGCCGCGGAGACCAGGTCTACCCTCCGCTTCCCTAGGCAGGAACCAAGTCCGGCCGCGGAGACCAGGTCTACCCACAGCCTCTCTAGGAAGGAACTAAGTCCGGCCGCGGAGACCAGGTCTACCCTCCGCTTCCCTAGGCAGGAACCAAGTCCGGCCGCGGAGACCAGGTCTACCCACAGCCTCCCTAGGAAGGAACTAAGTCCGGCCGCGGACAGCAGGTCTACCCACAGCCTCCCTAGGCAGGAACCAAGTCCGGCCGCGGAGACCAGGTCTACCCCGGAAGCGAGGCCGGCCGCGGAGAGCAGGTCTACCCACAGCCTCCCTAGGCAGGAACTAAGTCCGGCCGCGGACAGCAGGTCTACCCACAGCCTCCCTAGGCAGGAACCGAGGCCGGCCGCGGAGACCAGGTCTACCCACAGCCTCCCTAGGAAGGAACTAAGTCCGGCCGCGGAGACCAGGTCTACCTCGGGAGCCAGTGGCCGGGAACTGAGTCCGGCCGCGGAGAGCAGGTCTACCCACAGCCTCCCTAGGCAGGAACTAAGTCCGGCCGCGGAGAGCAGGTCTACCCACAGCCTCCCTAGGCAGGAACTAAGTCCGGCCGCGGAGAGCAGGTCTACCCACAGCCTCCCTAGGCAGGAACTAAGTCCGGCCGCGGAGACCAGGTCTACCCTCCGCTTCCCTAGGCAGGAACCAAGTCCGGCCGCGGAGACCAGGTCTACCCACAGCCTCCCTAGGAAGGAACTAAGTCCGGCCGCGGAGACCAGGTCTACCCTCCGCTTCCCTAGGCAGGAACCAAGTCCGGCCGCGGAGACCAGGTCTACCCACAGCCTCCCTAGGAAGGAACTAAGTCCGGCCGCGGACAGCAGGTCTACCCACAGCCTCCCTAGGCAGGAACCAAGTCCGGCCGCGGAGACCAGGTCTACCCCGGAAGCGAGGCCGGCCGCGGAGAGCAGGTCTACCCACAGCCTCCCTAGGCAGGAACTAAGTCCGGCCGCGGACAGCAGGTCTACCCACAGCCTCCCTAGGCAGGAACCGAGGCCGGCCGCGGAGACCAGGTCTACCCACAGCCTCCCTAGGAAGGAACTAAGTCCGGCCGCGGAGACCAGGTCTACCTCGGGAGCCAGCGGCCGGGAACTGAGTCCGGCCGCGGAGAGCAGGTCTACCCACAGCCTCCCTAGGCAGGAACTAAGTCCGGCCGCGGAGAGCAGGTCTACCCACAGCCTCCCTAGGCAGGAACTAAGTCCGGCCGCGGAGAGCAGGTCTACCCACAGCCTCCCTAGGCAGGAACTAAGTCCGGCCGCGGAGACCAGGTCTACCCTCCGCTTCCCTAGGCAGGAACCAAGTCCGGCCGCGGAGACCAGGTCTACCCACAGCCTCTCTAGGAAGGAACTAAGTCCGGCCGCGGAGACCAGGTCTACCCTCCGCTTCCCTAGGCAGGAACCAAGTCCGGCCGCGGAGACCAGGTCTACCCACAGCCTCCCTAGGAAGGAACTAAGTCCGGCCGCGGACAGCAGGTCTACCCACAGCCTCCCTAGGCAGGAACCAAGTCCGGCCGCGGAGACCAGGTCTACCCCGGAAGCGAGGCCGGCCGCGGAGAGCAGGTCTACCCACAGCCTCCCTAGGCAGGAACTAAGTCCGGCCGCGGACAGCAGGTCTACCCACAGCCTCCCTAGGCAGGAACCGAGGCCGGCCGCGGAGACCAGGTCTACCCACAGCCTCCCTAGGAAGGAACTAAGTCCGGCCGCGGAGACCAGGTCTACCTCGGGAGCCAGTGGCCGGGAACTGAGTCCGGCCGCGGAGAGCAGGTCTACCCACAGCCTCCCTAGGCAGGAACTAAGTCCGGCCGCGGAGAGCAGGTCTACCCACAGCCTCCCTAGGCAGGAACTAAGTCCGGCCGCGGAGAGCAGGTCTACCCACAGCCTCCCTAGGCAGGAACTAAGTCCGGCCGCGGAGACCAGGTCTACCCTCCGCTTCCCTAGGCAGGAACCAAGTCCGGCCGCGGAGACCAGGTCTACCCACAGCCTCCCTAGGAAGGAACTAAGTCCGGCCGCGGAGACCAGGTCTACCCTCCGCTTCCCTAGGCAGGAACCAAGTCCGGCCGCGGAGACCAGGTCTACCCACAGCCTCCCTAGGAAGGAACTAAGTCCGGCCGCGGACAGCAGGTCTACCCACAGCCTCCCTAGGCAGGAACCAAGTCCGGCCGCGGAGACCAGGTCTACCCCGGAAGCGAGGCCGGCCGCGGAGAGCAGGTCTACCCACAGCCTCCCTAGGCAGGAACTAAGTCCGGCCGCGGACAGCAGGTCTACCCACAGCCTCCCTAGGCAGGAACCGAGGCCGGCCGCGGAGACCAGGTCTACCCACAGCCTCCCTAGGAAGGAACTAAGTCCGGCCGCGGAGACCAGGTCTACCTCGGGAGCCAGCGGCCGGGAACTGAGTCCGGCCGCGGAGAGCAGGTCTACCCACAGCCTCCCTAGGCAGGAACTAAGTCCGGCCGCGGAGAGCAGGTCTACCCACAGCCTCCCTAGGCAGGAACTAAGTCCGGCCGCGGAGAGCAGGTCTACCCACAGCCTCCCTAGGCAGGAACTAAGTCCGGCCGCGGAGACCAGGTCTACCCTCCGCTTCCCTAGGCAGAAACCAAGTCCGGCCGCGGAGACCAGGTCTACCCACAGCCTCCCTAGGAAGGAACTAAGTCCGGCCGCGGAGACCAGGTCTACCCTCCGCTTCCCTAGGCAGGAACCAAGTCCGGCCGCGGAGACCAGGTCTACCCACAGCCTCCCTAGGAAGGAACTAAGTCCGGCCGCGGACAGCAGGTCTACCCACAGCCTCCCTAGGCAGGAACCAAGTCCGGCCGCGGAGACCAGGTCTACCCCGGAAGCGAGGCCGGCCGCGGAGAGCAGGTCTACCCACAGCCTCCCTAGGCAGGAACTAAGTCCGGCCGCGGAGAGCAGGTCTACCCACAGCCTCCCTAGGCAGGAACCGAGGCCGGCCGCGGACAGCAGGTCTACCCACAGCCTCCCTAGGCAGGAACCAAGTCCGGCCGCGGAGACCAGGTCTACCCCGGAAGCGAGGCCGGCCGCGGAGAGCAGGTCTACCCACAGCCTCCCTAGGCAGGAACTAAGTCCGGCCGCGGAGAGCAGGTCTACCCACAGCTTCCCTAGGCAGGAACCGAGTCCGGCCGCGGAGACCAGGTCTACCTCGGGAGCCAGCGGCCGGGAACTGAGTCCGGCCGCGGAGAGCAGGTCTACCCACAGCTTCCCTAGGCAGGAACCGAGTCCGGCCTCGGAGACCAGGTCTACCTCGGGAGCCAGTGGCCGGGAACTGAGTCCGGCCGCGGAGAGCAGGTCTACCCACAGCCTCCCTAGGCAGGAACTAAGTCCGGCCGCGGAGAGCAGGTCTACCCACAGCCTCCCTAGGCAGGAACTAAGTCCGGCCGCGGAGAGCAGGTCTACCCACAGCCTCCCTAGGCAGGAACTAAGTCCGGCCGCGGAGACCAGGTCTACCCTCCGCTTCCCTAGGCAGGAACCAAGTCCGGCCGCGGAGACCAGGTCTACCCACAGCCTCCCTAGGAAGGAACTAAGTCCGGCCGCGGAGAGCAGGTCTACCCACAGCCTCCCTAGGCAGGAACCGAGGCCGGCCGCGGAGAGCAGGTCTACCCACAGCCTCCCTAGGAAGGAACTAAGTCCGGCCGCGGAGACCAGGTCTACCTCGGGAGCCAGCGGCCGGGAACTGAGTCCGGCCGCGGAGAGCAGGTCTACCCACAGCCTCCCTAGGCAGGAACGAAGTCCGGCCGCGGAGACCAGGTCTACCCACCGCTTCCCTAGGCAGGAACCGAGTCCGGCCGCGGAGACCAGGTCTACCCCGGAAGCGAGGCCGGCCGCGGAGAGCAGGTCTACCCACAGCCTCCCTAGGCAGGAACCGAGTCCGGCCGCGGAGACCAGGTCTACCCACAGCCTCCCTAGGCAGGAACCGAGCCTGGCCGCGGAGAGCAGGTCTACCCACCGCTTCCCTAGGCAGGAACTAAGTCCGGCCGCGGAGACCAGGTCTACCCTCCGCTTCCCTAGGCAGGAACCAAGTCCGGCCGCGGAGACCAGGTCTACCCACAGCCTCCCTAGGAAGGAACTAAGTCCGGCCGCGGAGAGCAGGTCTACCCACCGCTTCCCTAGGCAGGAACTAAGTCCGGCCGCGGACAGCAGGTCTACCTCGGGAGCCAGCGGCCGGGAACTGAGTCCGGCCGCGGACAGCAGGTCTACCCACAGCCTCCCTAGGCAGGAACCAAGTCCGGCCGCGGAGACCAGGTCTACCTCGGGAGCCAGCGGCCGGGAACTGAGTCCGGCCGCGGACAGCAGGTCTACCCACAGCCTCCCTAGGCAGGAACGAAGTCCGGCCGCGGAGACCAGGTCTACCCACCGCTTCCCTAGGCAGGAACCGAGTCCGGCCGCGGAGACCAGGTCTACCCCGGAAGCGAGGCCGGCCGCGGAGAGCAGGTCTACCCACAGCTTCCCTAGGCAGGAACTAAGTCCGGCCGCGGAGACCAGGTCTACCTCGGGAGCCAGCGGCCGGGAACTGAGTCCGGCCGCGGAGAGCAGGTCTACCCACAGCCTCCCTAGGCAGGAACTAAGTCCGGCCGCGGAGAGCAGGTCTACCCACAGCCTCCCTAGGCAGGAACTAAGTCCGGCCGCGGAGAGCAGGTCTACCCACAGCCTCCCTAGGCAGGAACTAAGTCCGGCCGCGGAGAGCAGGTCTACCCACAGCCTCCCTAGGCAGGAACTAAGTCCGGCCGCGGAGAGCAGGTCTACCCACAGCCTCCCTAGGCAGGAACTAAGTCCGGCCGCGGAGACCAGGTCTACCCTCCGCTTCCCTAGGCAGGAACCAAGTCCGGCCGCGGAGACCAGGTCTACCCACAGCCTCCCTAGGAAGGAACTAAGTCCGGCCGCGGAGACCAGGTCTACCCTCCGCTTCCCTAGGCAGGAACCAAGTCCGGCCGCGGAGACCAGGTCTACCCACAGCCTCCCTAGGAAGGAACTAAGTCCGGCCGCGGACAGCAGGTCTACCCACAGCCTCCCTAGGCAGGAACCAAGTCCGGCCGCGGAGACCAGGTCTACCCCGGAAGCGAGGCCGGCCGCGGAGAGCAGGTCTACCCACAGCCTCCCTAGGCAGGAACTAAGTCCGGCCGCGGACAGCAGGTCTACCCACAGCCTCCCTAGGCAGGAACCGAGGCCGGCCGCGGAGACCAGGTCTACCCACAGCCTCCCTAGGAAGGAACTAAGTCCGGCCGCGGAGACCAGGTCTACCTCGGGAGCCAGCGGCCGGGAACTGAGTCCGGCCGCGGAGAGCAGGTCTACCCACAGCCTCCCTAGGCAGGAACTAAGTCCGGCCGCGGAGAGCAGGTCTACCCACAGCCTCCCTAGGCAGGAACTAAGTACGGCCGCGGAGAGCAGGTCTACCCACAGCCTCCCTAGGCAGGAACTAAGTCCGGCCGCGGAGACCAGGTCTACCCTCCGCTTCCCTAGGCAGGAACCAAGTCCGGCCGCGGAGACCAGGTCTACCCACAGCCTCTCTAGGAAGGAACTAAGTCCGGCCGCGGAGACCAGGTCTACCCACAGCCTCCCTAGGAAGGAACTAAGTCCGGCCGCGGACAGCAGGTCTACCCACAGCCTCCCTAGGCAGGAACCAAGTCCGGCCGCGGAGACCAGGTCTACCCCGGAAGCGAGGCCGGCCGCGGAGAGCAGGTCTACCCACAGCCTCCCTAGGCAGGAACTAAGTCCGGCCGCGGACAGCAGGTCTACCCACAGCCTCCCTAGGCAGGAACCGAGGCCGGCCGCGGAGACCAGGTCTACCCACAGCCTCCCTAGGAAGGAACTAAGTCCGGCCGCGGAGACCAGGTCTACCTCGGGAGCCAGTGGCCGGGAACTGAGTCCGGCCGCGGAGAGCAGGTCTACCCACAGCCTCCCTAGGCAGGAACTAAGTCCGGCCGCGGAGAGCAGGTCTACCCACAGCCTCCCTAGGCAGGAACTAAGTCCGGCCGCGGAGAGCAGGTCTACCCACAGCCTCCCTAGGCAGGAACTAAGTCCGGCCGCGGAGACCAGGTCTACCCTCCGCTTCCCTAGGCAGGAACCAAGTCCGGCCGCGGAGACCAGGTCTACCCACAGCCTCCCTAGGAAGGAACTAAGTCCGGCCGCGGAGACCAGGTCTACCCTCCGCTTCCCTAGGCAGGAACCAAGTCCGGCCGCGGAGACCAGGTCTACCCACAGCCTCCCTAGGAAGGAACTAAGTCCGGCCGCGGACAGCAGGTCTACCCACAGCCTCCCTAGGCAGGAACCAAGTCCGGCCGCGGAGACCAGGTCTACCCCGGAAGCGAGGCCGGCCGCGGAGAGCAGGTCTACCCACAGCCTCCCTAGGCAGGAACTAAGTCCGGCCGCGGACAGCAGGTCTACCCACAGCCTCCCTAGGCAGGAACCGAGGCCGGCCGCGGAGACCAGGTCTACCCACAGCCTCCCTAGGAAGGAACTAAGTCCGGCCGCGGAGACCAGGTCTACCTCGGGAGCCAGCGGCCGGGAACTGAGTCCGGCCGCGGAGAGCAGGTCTACCCACAGCCTCCCTAGGCAGGAACTAAGTCCGGCCGCGGACAGCAGGTCTACCCACAGCCTCCCTAGGCAGGAACTAAGTCCGGCCGCGGAGAGCAGGTCTACCCACAGCCTCCCTAGGCAGGAACTAAGTCCGGCCGCGGAGACCAGGTCTACCCTCCGCTTCCCTAGGCAGGAACCAAGTCCGGCCGCGGAGAGCAGGTCTACCCACAGCTTCCCTAGGCAGGAACTAAGTCCGGCCGCGGAGACCAGGTCTACCTCGGGAGCCAGCGGCCGGGAACTGAGTCCGGCCGCGGAGAGCAGGTCTACCCACAGCCTCCCTAGGCAGGAACTAAGTCCGGCCGCGGAGAGCAGGTCTACCCACAGCCTCCCTAGGCAGGAACTAAGTCCGGCCGCGGAGAGCAGGTCTACCCACAGCCTCCCTAGGCAGGAACTAAGTCCGGCCGCGGAGAGCAGGTCTACCCACAGCCTCCCTAGGCAGGAACTAAGTCCGGCCGCGGAGAGCAGGTCTACCCACAGCCTCCCTAGGCAGGAACTAAGTCCGGCCGCGGAGACCAGGTCTACCCTCCGCTTCCCTAGGCAGGAACCAAGTCCGGCCGCGGAGACCAGGTCTACCCACAGCCTCCCTAGGAAGGAACTAAGTCCGGCCGCGGAGACCAGGTCTACCCTCCGCTTCCCTAGGCAGGAACCAAGTCCGGCCGCGGAGACCAGGTCTACCCACAGCCTCCCTAGGAAGGAACTAAGTCCGGCCGCGGACAGCAGGTCTACCCACAGCCTCCCTAGGCAGGAACCAAGTCCGGCCGCGGAGACCAGGTCTACCCCGGAAGCGAGGCCGGCCGCGGAGAGCAGGTCTACCCACAGCCTCCCTAGGCAGGAACTAAGTCCGGCCGCGGACAGCAGGTCTACCCACAGCCTCCCTAGGCAGGAACCGAGGCCGGCCGCGGAGACCAGGTCTACCCACAGCCTCCCTAGGAAGGAACTAAGTCCGGCCGCGGAGACCAGGTCTACCTCGGGAGCCAGCGGCCGGGAACTGAGTCCGGCCGCGGAGAGCAGGTCTACCCACAGCCTCCCTAGGCAGGAACTAAGTCCGGCCGCGGAGAGCAGGTCTACCCACAGCCTCCCTAGGCAGGAACTAAGTACGGCCGCGGAGAGCAGGTCTACCCACAGCCTCCCTAGGCAGGAACTAAGTCCGGCCGCGGAGACCAGGTCTACCCTCCGCTTCCCTAGGCAGGAACCAAGTCCGGCCGCGGAGACCAGGTCTACCCACAGCCTCTCTAGGAAGGAACTAAGTCCGGCCGCGGAGACCAGGTCTACCCACAGCCTCCCTAGGAAGGAACTAAGTCCGGCCGCGGACAGCAGGTCTACCCACAGCCTCCCTAGGCAGGAACCAAGTCCGGCCGCGGAGACCAGGTCTACCCCGGAAGCGAGGCCGGCCGCGGAGAGCAGGTCTACCCACAGCCTCCCTAGGCAGGAACTAAGTCCGGCCGCGGACAGCAGGTCTACCCACAGCCTCCCTAGGCAGGAACCGAGGCCGGCCGCGGAGACCAGGTCTACCCACAGCCTCCCTAGGAAGGAACTAAGTCCGGCCGCGGAGACCAGGTCTACCTCGGGAGCCAGTGGCCGGGAACTGAGTCCGGCCGCGGAGAGCAGGTCTACCCACAGCCTCCCTAGGCAGGAACTAAGTCCGGCCGCGGAGAGCAGGTCTACCCACAGCCTCCCTAGGCAGGAACTAAGTCCGGCCGCGGAGAGCAGGTCTACCCACAGCCTCCCTAGGCAGGAACTAAGTCCGGCCGCGGAGACCAGGTCTACCCTCCGCTTCCCTAGGCAGGAACCAAGTCCGGCCGCGGAGACCAGGTCTACCCACAGCCTCCCTAGGAAGGAACTAAGTCCGGCCGCGGAGACCAGGTCTACCCTCCGCTTCCCTAGGCAGGAACCAAGTCCGGCCGCGGAGACCAGGTCTACCCACAGCCTCCCTAGGAAGGAACTAAGTCCGGCCGCGGACAGCAGGTCTACCCACAGCCTCCCTAGGCAGGAACCAAGTCCGGCCGCGGAGACCAGGTCTACCCCGGAAGCGAGGCCGGCCGCGGAGAGCAGGTCTACCCACAGCCTCCCTAGGCAGGAACTAAGTCCGGCCGCGGACAGCAGGTCTACCCACAGCCTCCCTAGGCAGGAACCGAGGCCGGCCGCGGAGACCAGGTCTACCCACAGCCTCCCTAGGAAGGAACTAAGTCCGGCCGCGGAGACCAGGTCTACCTCGGGAGCCAGCGGCCGGGAACTGAGTCCGGCCGCGGAGAGCAGGTCTACCCACAGCCTCCCTAGGCAGGAACTAAGTCCGGCCGCGGAGAGCAGGTCTACCCACAGCCTCCCTAGGCAGGAACTAAGTCCGGCCGCGGAGAGCAGGTCTACCCACAGCCTCCCTAGGCAGGAACTAAGTCCGGCCGCGGAGACCAGGTCTACCCTCCGCTTCCCTAGGCAGAAACCAAGTCCGGCCGCGGAGACCAGGTCTACCCACAGCCTCCCTAGGAAGGAACTAAGTCCGGCCGCGGAGACCAGGTCTACCCTCCGCTTCCCTAGGCAGGAACCAAGTCCGGCCGCGGAGACCAGGTCTACCCACAGCCTCCCTAGGAAGGAACTAAGTCCGGCCGCGGACAGCAGGTCTACCCACAGCCTCCCTAGGCAGGAACCAAGTCCGGCCGCGGAGACCAGGTCTACCCCGGAAGCGAGGCCGGCCGCGGAGAGCAGGTCTACCCACAGCCTCCCTAGGCAGGAACTAAGTCCGGCCGCGGAGAGCAGGTCTACCCACAGCCTCCCTAGGCAGGAACTAAGTCCGGCCGCGGACAGCAGGTCTACCCACAGCCTCCCTAGGCAGGAACCGAGGCCGGCCGCGGAGACCAGGTCTACCCACAGCCTCCCTAGGAAGGAACTAAGTCCGGCCGCGGAGACCAGGTCTACCTCGGGAGCCAGCGGCCGGGAACTGAGTCCGGCCGCGGAGAGCAGGTCTACCCACAGCCTCCCTAGGCAGGAACTAAGTCCGGCCGCGGAGAGCAGGTCTACCCACAGCCTCCCTAGGCAGGAACTAAGTCCGGCCGCGGAGAGCAGGTCTACCCACAGCCTCCCTAGGCAGGAACTAAGTCCGGCCGCGGAGACCAGGTCTACCCTCCGCTTCCCTAGGCAGAAACCAAGTCCGGCCGCGGAGACCAGGTCTACCCACAGCCTCCCTAGGAAGGAACTAAGTCCGGCCGCGGAGACCAGGTCTACCCTCCGCTTCCCTAGGCAGGAACCAAGTCCGGCCGCGGAGACCAGGTCTACCCACAGCCTCCCTAGGAAGGAACTAAGTCCGGCCGCGGACAGCAGGTCTACCCACAGCCTCCCTAGGCAGGAACCAAGTCCGGCCGCGGAGACCAGGTCTACCCCGGAAGCGAGGCCGGCCGCGGAGAGCAGGTCTACCCACAGCCTCCCTAGGCAGGAACTAAGTCCGGCCGCGGAGAGCAGGTCTACCCACAGCCTCCCTAGGCAGGAACCGAGGCCGGCCGCGGACAGCAGGTCTACCCACAGCCTCCCTAGGCAGGAACCAAGTCCGGCCGCGGAGACCAGGTCTACCCCGGAAGCGAGGCCGGCCGCGGAGAGCAGGTCTACCCACAGCCTCCCTAGGCAGGAACTAAGTCCGGCCGCGGAGAGCAGGTCTACCCACAGCTTCCCTAGGCAGGAACCGAGTCCGGCCGCGGAGACCAGGTCTACCTCGGGAGCCAGCGGCCGGGAACTGAGTCCGGCCGCGGAGAGCAGGTCTACCCACAGCTTCCCTAGGCAGGAACCGAGTCCGGCCTCGGAGACCAGGTCTACCTCGGGAGCCAGTGGCCGGGAACTGAGTCCGGCCGCGGAGAGCAGGTCTACCCACAGCCTCCCTAGGCAGGAACTAAGTCCGGCCGCGGAGAGCAGGTCTACCCACAGCCTCCCTAGGCAGGAACTAAGTCCGGCCGCGGAGAGCAGGTCTACCCACAGCCTCCCTAGGCAGGAACTAAGTCCGGCCGCGGAGACCAGGTCTACCCTCCGCTTCCCTAGGCAGGAACCAAGTCCGGCCGCGGAGACCAGGTCTACCCACAGCCTCCCTAGGAAGGAACTAAGTCCGGCCGCGGAGAGCAGGTCTACCCACAGCCTCCCTAGGCAGGAACCGAGGCCGGCCGCGGAGAGCAGGTCTACCCACAGCCTCCCTAGGAAGGAACTAAGTCCGGCCGCGGAGACCAGGTCTACCTCGGGAGCCAGCGGCCGGGAACTGAGTCCGGCCGCGGAGAGCAGGTCTACCCACAGCCTCCCTAGGCAGGAACGAAGTCCGGCCGCGGAGACCAGGTCTACCCACCGCTTCCCTAGGCAGGAACCGAGTCCGGCCGCGGAGACCAGGTCTACCCCGGAAGCGAGGCCGGCCGCGGAGAGCAGGTCTACCCACAGCCTCCCTAGGCAGGAACCGAGTCCGGCCGCGGAGACCAGGTCTACCCACAGCCTCCCTAGGCAGGAACCGAGCCTGGCCGCGGAGAGCAGGTCTACCCACCGCTTCCCTAGGCAGGAACTAAGTCCGGCCGCGGAGACCAGGTCTACCCTCCGCTTCCCTAGGCAGGAACCAAGTCCGGCCGCGGAGACCAGGTCTACCCACAGCCTCCCTAGGAAGGAACTAAGTCCGGCCGCGGAGAGCAGGTCTACCCACCGCTTCCCTAGGCAGGAACTAAGTCCGGCCGCGGACAGCAGGTCTACCTCGGGAGCCAGCGGCCGGGAACTGAGTCCGGCCGCGGACAGCAGGTCTACCCACAGCCTCCCTAGGCAGGAACCAAGTCCGGCCGCGGAGACCAGGTCTACCTCGGGAGCCAGCGGCCGGGAACTGAGTCCGGCCGCGGACAGCAGGTCTACCCACAGCCTCCCTAGGCAGGAACGAAGTCCGGCCGCGGAGACCAGGTCTACCCACCGCTTCCCTAGGCAGGAACCGAGTCCGGCCGCGGAGACCAGGTCTACCCCGGAAGCGAGGCCGGCCGCGGAGAGCAGGTCTACCCACAGCTTCCCTAGGCAGGAACTAAGTCCGGCCGCGGAGACCAGGTCTACCTCGGGAGCCAGCGGCCGGGAACTGAGTCCGGCCGCGGAGAGCAGGTCTACCCACAGCCTCCCTAGGCAGGAACTAAGTCCGGCCGCGGAGAGCAGGTCTACCCACAGCCTCCCTAGGCAGGAACTAAGTCCGGCCGCGGAGAGCAGGTCTACCCACAGCCTCCCTAGGCAGGAACTAAGTCCGGCCGCGGAGAGCAGGTCTACCCACAGCCTCCCTAGGCAGGAACTAAGTCCGGCCGCGGAGAGCAGGTCTACCCACAGCCTCCCTAGGCAGGAACTAAGTCCGGCCGCGGAGACCAGGTCTACCCTCCGCTTCCCTAGGCAGGAACCAAGTCCGGCCGCGGAGACCAGGTCTACCCACAGCCTCCCTAGGAAGGAACTAAGTCCGGCCGCGGAGACCAGGTCTACCCTCCGCTTCCCTAGGCAGGAACCAAGTCCGGCCGCGGAGACCAGGTCTACCCACAGCCTCCCTAGGAAGGAACTAAGTCCGGCCGCGGACAGCAGGTCTACCCACAGCCTCCCTAGGCAGGAACCAAGTCCGGCCGCGGAGACCAGGTCTACCCCGGAAGCGAGGCCGGCCGCGGAGAGCAGGTCTACCCACAGCCTCCCTAGGCAGGAACTAAGTCCGGCCGCGGACAGCAGGTCTACCCACAGCCTCCCTAGGCAGGAACCGAGGCCGGCCGCGGAGACCAGGTCTACCCACAGCCTCCCTAGGAAGGAACTAAGTCCGGCCGCGGAGACCAGGTCTACCTCGGGAGCCAGCGGCCGGGAACTGAGTCCGGCCGCGGAGAGCAGGTCTACCCACAGCCTCCCTAGGCAGGAACTAAGTCCGGCCGCGGAGAGCAGGTCTACCCACAGCCTCCCTAGGCAGGAACTAAGTACGGCCGCGGAGAGCAGGTCTACCCACAGCCTCCCTAGGCAGGAACTAAGTCCGGCCGCGGAGACCAGGTCTACCCTCCGCTTCCCTAGGCAGGAACCAAGTCCGGCCGCGGAGACCAGGTCTACCCACAGCCTCTCTAGGAAGGAACTAAGTCCGGCCGCGGAGACCAGGTCTACCCACAGCCTCCCTAGGAAGGAACTAAGTCCGGCCGCGGACAGCAGGTCTACCCACAGCCTCCCTAGGCAGGAACCAAGTCCGGCCGCGGAGACCAGGTCTACCCCGGAAGCGAGGCCGGCCGCGGAGAGCAGGTCTACCCACAGCCTCCCTAGGCAGGAACTAAGTCCGGCCGCGGACAGCAGGTCTACCCACAGCCTCCCTAGGCAGGAACCGAGGCCGGCCGCGGAGACCAGGTCTACCCACAGCCTCCCTAGGAAGGAACTAAGTCCGGCCGCGGAGACCAGGTCTACCTCGGGAGCCAGTGGCCGGGAACTGAGTCCGGCCGCGGAGAGCAGGTCTACCCACAGCCTCCCTAGGCAGGAACTAAGTCCGGCCGCGGAGAGCAGGTCTACCCACAGCCTCCCTAGGCAGGAACTAAGTCCGGCCGCGGAGAGCAGGTCTACCCACAGCCTCCCTAGGCAGGAACTAAGTCCGGCCGCGGAGACCAGGTCTACCCTCCGCTTCCCTAGGCAGGAACCAAGTCCGGCCGCGGAGACCAGGTCTACCCACAGCCTCCCTAGGAAGGAACTAAGTCCGGCCGCGGAGACCAGGTCTACCCTCCGCTTCCCTAGGCAGGAACCAAGTCCGGCCGCGGAGACCAGGTCTACCCACAGCCTCCCTAGGAAGGAACTAAGTCCGGCCGCGGACAGCAGGTCTACCCACAGCCTCCCTAGGCAGGAACCAAGTCCGGCCGCGGAGACCAGGTCTACCCCGGAAGCGAGGCCGGCCGCGGAGAGCAGGTCTACCCACAGCCTCCCTAGGCAGGAACTAAGTCCGGCCGCGGACAGCAGGTCTACCCACAGCCTCCCTAGGCAGGAACCGAGGCCGGCCGCGGAGACCAGGTCTACCCACAGCCTCCCTAGGAAGGAACTAAGTCCGGCCGCGGAGACCAGGTCTACCTCGGGAGCCAGCGGCCGGGAACTGAGTCCGGCCGCGGAGAGCAGGTCTACCCACAGCCTCCCTAGGCAGGAACTAAGTCCGGCCGCGGACAGCAGGTCTACCCACAGCCTCCCTAGGCAGGAACTAAGTCCGGCCGCGGAGAGCAGGTCTACCCACAGCCTCCCTAGGCAGGAACTAAGTCCGGCCGCGGAGACCAGGTCTACCCTCCGCTTCCCTAGGCAGGAACCAAGTCCGGCCGCGGAGAGCAGGTCTACCCACAGCTTCCCTAGGCAGGAACTAAGTCCGGCCGCGGAGACCAGGTCTACCTCGGGAGCCAGCGGCCGGGAACTGAGTCCGGCCGCGGAGAGCAGGTCTACCCACAGCCTCCCTAGGCAGGAACTAAGTCCGGCCGCGGAGAGCAGGTCTACCCACAGCCTCCCTAGGCAGGAACTAAGTCCGGCCGCGGAGAGCAGGTCTACCCACAGCCTCCCTAGGCAGGAACTAAGTCCGGCCGCGGAGAGCAGGTCTACCCACAGCCTCCCTAGGCAGGAACTAAGTCCGGCCGCGGAGAGCAGGTCTACCCACAGCCTCCCTAGGCAGGAACTAAGTCCGGCCGCGGAGACCAGGTCTACCCTCCGCTTCCCTAGGCAGGAACCAAGTCCGGCCGCGGAGACCAGGTCTACCCACAGCCTCCCTAGGAAGGAACTAAGTCCGGCCGCGGAGACCAGGTCTACCCTCCGCTTCCCTAGGCAGGAACCAAGTCCGGCCGCGGAGACCAGGTCTACCCACAGCCTCCCTAGGAAGGAACTAAGTCCGGCCGCGGACAGCAGGTCTACCCACAGCCTCCCTAGGCAGGAACCAAGTCCGGCCGCGGAGACCAGGTCTACCCCGGAAGCGAGGCCGGCCGCGGAGAGCAGGTCTACCCACAGCCTCCCTAGGCAGGAACTAAGTCCGGCCGCGGACAGCAGGTCTACCCACAGCCTCCCTAGGCAGGAACCGAGGCCGGCCGCGGAGACCAGGTCTACCCACAGCCTCCCTAGGAAGGAACTAAGTCCGGCCGCGGAGACCAGGTCTACCTCGGGAGCCAGCGGCCGGGAACTGAGTCCGGCCGCGGAGAGCAGGTCTACCCACAGCCTCCCTAGGCAGGAACTAAGTCCGGCCGCGGAGAGCAGGTCTACCCACAGCCTCCCTAGGCAGGAACTAAGTACGGCCGCGGAGAGCAGGTCTACCCACAGCCTCCCTAGGCAGGAACTAAGTCCGGCCGCGGAGACCAGGTCTACCCTCCGCTTCCCTAGGCAGGAACCAAGTCCGGCCGCGGAGACCAGGTCTACCCACAGCCTCTCTAGGAAGGAACTAAGTCCGGCCGCGGAGACCAGGTCTACCCACAGCCTCCCTAGGAAGGAACTAAGTCCGGCCGCGGACAGCAGGTCTACCCACAGCCTCCCTAGGCAGGAACCAAGTCCGGCCGCGGAGACCAGGTCTACCCCGGAAGCGAGGCCGGCCGCGGAGAGCAGGTCTACCCACAGCCTCCCTAGGCAGGAACTAAGTCCGGCCGCGGACAGCAGGTCTACCCACAGCCTCCCTAGGCAGGAACCGAGGCCGGCCGCGGAGACCAGGTCTACCCACAGCCTCCCTAGGAAGGAACTAAGTCCGGCCGCGGAGACCAGGTCTACCTCGGGAGCCAGTGGCCGGGAACTGAGTCCGGCCGCGGAGAGCAGGTCTACCCACAGCCTCCCTAGGCAGGAACTAAGTCCGGCCGCGGAGAGCAGGTCTACCCACAGCCTCCCTAGGCAGGAACTAAGTCCGGCCGCGGAGAGCAGGTCTACCCACAGCCTCCCTAGGCAGGAACTAAGTCCGGCCGCGGAGACCAGGTCTACCCTCCGCTTCCCTAGGCAGGAACCAAGTCCGGCCGCGGAGACCAGGTCTACCCACAGCCTCCCTAGGAAG
This sequence comes from Zosterops lateralis, assembly GCF_965231275.1. Taxonomy (NCBI): domain Eukaryota; kingdom Metazoa; phylum Chordata; class Aves; order Passeriformes; family Zosteropidae; genus Zosterops; species Zosterops lateralis. The sequence goes on from NW_028154591.1 coordinate 41,988, forward strand.
GAACTAAGTCCGGCCGCGGAGACCAGGTCTACCCTCCGCTTCCCTAGGCAGGAACCAAGTCCGGCCGCGGAGACCAGGTCTACCCACAGCCTCCCTAGGAAGGAACTAAGTCCGGCCGCGGACAGCAGGTCTACCCACAGCCTCCCTAGGCAGGAACCAAGTCCGGCCGCGGAGACCAGGTCTACCCCGGAAGCGAGGCCGGCCGCGGAGAGCAGGTCTACCCACAGCCTCCCTAGGCAGGAACTAAGTCCGGCCGCGGACAGCAGGTCTACCCACAGCCTCCCTAGGCAGGAACCGAGGCCGGCCGCGGAGACCAGGTCTACCCACAGCCTCCCTAGGAAGGAACTAAGTCCGGCCGCGGAGACCAGGTCTACCTCGGGAGCCAGCGGCCGGGAACTGAGTCCGGCCGCGGAGAGCAGGTCTACCCACAGCCTCCCTAGGCAGGAACTAAGTCCGGCCGCGGACAGCAGGTCTACCCACAGCCTCCCTAGGCAGGAACTAAGTCCGGCCGCG
>NW_028154591.1:55000-70000 GCF_965231275.1 Zosterops lateralis
GAGGTTGGCGCCGAAGGGGGCCCGCTCGGGGGAGCGAAACCCGGCTCCGACGCGTCCCCCCGCCGGGCCGCGCACAAGGCACCGGACGTGCTAGAGGAGACAGCGACCCGACGAGGCGGGCGCGGCCCGGACACCGAGGCCCCTCTGACGGGGCGGCTCGCTCCGCGGCAGGCGGCGGCGCGACGAAGGAGCAACCGAGCGGTGCGCGCGGAACGGGCTCTCTTCCCCCGTCCGCGCCCCCATCGGCCTTCCAGTCCCGGGCCCTTCTCTCTCTCTCGGCTCGCTCTCCGGGGAACTGGGGCTCGGCTCAGCTCCGGCCGCACCGCCGCCCGGCGCCGCTCGCGGCCGGCACCCACGGGCGCTACCCGGACCGGGGCCAGCACCGGCACCTCGCGTGGTTTTGAAGGGCACCCTGAAGGCTCGCGGGGCCTCGCGGCGTTCACACAGCTGGGGACGGTAAAGACGCCCCGCCGGCGGCGGGAGGGGCGACACCTCGCTCGCGACGGGAAGCGAATTGGAAAGGAGACCGCCCCGGCCGAGCACCGGACCCCCACCGTGGCCCTCCCCGTGACAGGGAGAACCCCGGGAAGATCCGGGCCGCCGGGGGGCCCTCTCCGACGCGACCCGAAAAGCCTCATCGATCAGAAAAGCAGCCGCAGAGAGAAAGGGGCCACGGGCGGGGCCCCCTCTCCCCCAACACGGCCGCGAGTCCTGGGACAACGGCAACGGCAGCCGGCCGCGCGGGCTCGCCCGGCCGGCTCGGTCGCAGCGGAGGACGAGGCACGGGGGGTGCCGCCACCCACCCGGCGCAGCTGCGGACGACGCTTCCCCTCAGCGAGACAACGGGCGGCACACGGGTTCCCCGCCGCCGGGGAACCCAGCCGAGCGTGCGAGAGGGTGCCACCGACCAACGCCACCACGGGCCACCGGCTTTCGGCCGGCCTCGCAGCGATCGGCTTCCCCCCCCCCCCCCGGAAAAGCCGGGGGGGGGGTCGGCAAAAAAAAAAAAGCACACACAAGCGCGTCAACACGACCCGTGCTAGGCCACGGGGGTCGCGGGCCCGGGGAGAGGTGGGGGAAGGTGGAAAATGAGGCCCGCGCCTCTCTCGTAACGCCGCCCTTCTTTCTCTTCGCTCAGTTCTTTGCCCCACACACCCTCGACCACCGCTTTTTTTCTTTCTCGCTCGGCCTTCGGCTGGCACGGGCCCACGACCCTTTCGTCGCGCACGCTTCTCGGTGCCGCGGCTTAGGGCCACGAGGAAAAAAAAAAAAAAAAGAAAACAAGGCCAAGGCGGGCGCCCCCCACTCCGCCCGCCGGCCTAAGAAGCGGACCCGGTTGAAAAAAAGGACCCAGTCCCGCCGGCAACCACGGCAGCCGGGGCAGGCCAGACACCACGGGCCGCCCCGGCATAGTGGCTCGACCGCGCCGGTCACGACCGAAGGGAGAGCGGGGCGCCGCCGCCCCGCCCGCGACATTTCCCGGGGCTCTCTCTCTCTGTCGGGTTCCGGTCCGCAGGCCAGGTCGGCCCGGCCGCCGCGGCCGGCCGCCAGCCACACGAAATTCATTCCGCCCGCTCCGCGGGTCCCCGGCTTAAGGCCGAGGAAGGGGGACAAGAACAACACACGGCTCGGGAAGGGACGGGGTGCCGCCACCCCGGCCCCAACAACTGGTCGGGCGACTTTCCCGGTCACCGAGCCCCTCGAGCAACCGGCACAGGCCGAGGCAAGGCCGCACGCCCCACGGGACGTCCCCCGCGGCGCTTCCGACACGGACGACACACACGCTGGGCAAACAAGTCGGGAGGAGCGGGGAACGAGGCGCCGCCACCTCGGCGAACCGGGCCCGTCCTCGGGGCTTTCTGGGGGAAAAAGGCCGGGAGAAAGAGGCCTCAGCGGTCTCGATGCCGCAGAGCCCCGGCCGCGCCCACCCTTCAAAAGCCGCCGGCCACCACCGCAAAGCGGACGGACGGGCGGGCCGAAAAAAAAAAAAGCACCCGCGCGGCCGAGCGGGGCCTCGGCTTAAGGCCGAGCAGCAAAGGGACGAGGCGCCGCCGCCTCGCCCGACACCATCGTATCTGGCCCGGAGGGAACACAGGGAGGGCCCTCGCCCCCTTCGCGAAACCGGCAGCAGCCGGGCCGGAGCGGGACGCGCTCGCGCGGCTTTTTCTCTCTCGCCATCTCAACTCCTCTGTACCCTTCTCCCCAGGGCACGACGGGAACCGGAACGGAGCCACGCGACTCGCGTCCCACACCTCGGGCGGCGCTTTCCTTCGCGCCGGCGGCCGCACGCGCGGCCGTCGCCTCTCGGCCCGCTTCGGACACAGGCACGGGACAGCCTGCGGGGATGCGGCCCGTCAACTCGCTCCCACAATACGGACAGACGAGTCCGGGACGGCGGACGCCCGCAAGACGACGAGTGGAACGTGACCGGGGGGGCGCCCTGGCGCACGCCGCCGCCGACCAAGACGTAACCGGAGGCAGCCCAAAACAGCGACCCCTTGGTGAACTTCCAGGCGCGGTGGGGAGAGCCGGTCTACCCGGCCTCCCGCGGCAGTCCACCCAAGTCCCGCCGGAGCGGGGTAGACCTGTTCGCCCCGCGACCGCGGGCCGGCGCAGGACCGCGCCGACCTCTCTGCAGGCGGCCGGCGAGCGCCGCGGCAGGCCCCGGAGCCGGGTAGACCTGACGTCCCCGGGCCGCCCCGGAGCGGGGTAGACCTGTTCGCCCCGCGACCGCGGGCCGCCGCGCCGCCCCGCCGACCTCTCTGTCGAAGGGGTCGGCAAGCGCCGCGGCGGGCCCCGGGGCGGGGTAGACCTGGCGTCCCAGCGCCGACCCGGAGCGGGGTAGACCTGGCGTCCCGGGGCCGCCCCGGAGCGGGGTAGACCTGGCGTCCCGGGGACGCCCCGGAGCGGGGTAGACCTGGCGTCCCGGGGACGCCCCGGAGAGAGGTAGACCTGGCGTCCCGGGGCCGCCCCGGAGAGAGGTAGACCTGGCGTCCCGGGGCCGCCCCGGAGCGGGGTAGACCTGTTCGCCCCGCGACCGCGGGCCGCCGCGGCGCCGCGCCGACCTCTTTGCAGGCGGCCGGCGAGCGCCGCGGCGCCGACCCGGAGCCGGGTAGACCTGCCGTCCCCAGGCCGCGCCCGGAGCGGGGTAGACCTGGCGTCCCGGGGCCGCCCCGGAGAGAGGTAGAGCTGGCGTCCCGGGGCCGCGCCCGGAGCGGGGTAGACCTGGCGTCCCGGGGCCGCCCCGGAGCGGGGTAGACCTGGCGTCCCGGGGCCGCCCCGGAGAGAGGTAGACCTGGCGTCCCGGGGCCGCCCCGGAGCGGGGTAGACCTGGCGTCCCGGGGCCGCCCCGGAGACGGGTAGACCTGGCGTCCCGGGGCCGCCCCGGAGAGAGGTAGACCTGGCGTCCCGGGGCCGCCCCGGAGCGGGGTAGACCTGGCGTCCCGGGGCCGCCCCGGAGAGAGGTAGACCTGGCGTCCCGGGGCCGTCCCGGAGAGAGGTAGACCTGGCGTCCCGGGGCCGCCCCGGAGCGGGGTAGACCTGGCGTCCCCAGGCCGCGCCCGGAGCGGGGTAGACGTGTTCGTCCCGGACTGGGTGGGGGGGCTACCGGTTCACCCTGCCATTTCACGCCGCCAAAGCGCTGCACCTACGCCCCGGGGCCGGCTAGACGAGGCGTCCCGCTGCCACCCCGCAGCCGGAGGAAAGCTCACAGCCTCGTAGCGCCGCCCAGCCGGATGGCTCCAGTGGCCCCCCTCCCGCCCACCCAACCAACCCGCTTTCAAGACCACAACCTATTTTCGACAAAATCCTCGCTCCCCCACCCCCTGCTTTTCATTTGCTCGTTTGGTTTTTTGGGGGGGTTATTTTTGTTGTTGTTGTTGTTGTTGGGTTTTTTGGGGGGTTTTTGGGGGTTTTTTTTTGGTTTGGTTTGGTTTGATTTTTTTTTTTTTTTTTTTTTTTTTTTTTTTTTTTTTTTTTTTTTTGGTTTGGTTTGGTTTGTTTTGGTTTGGTTTGGTTTTTTGAGGGGGTTTTTTTGGTTTTTTTTCATTTCCTGGAAGAACGGCTCTCCCACTCACTCGCAACAAGAAAGGTTTCAGGAAGAAAACGAGCTCGGCAAACCCGAGCTGTTTTCTTTTCGCGCCCGGACCGCTCCCGGCCGAGCTGATTGGGCAGGCTGCGCCCTGCCCTCGGCCCGCTCACGCGCCGAACCACCAAAACGGCGCCCCTTCCCCCACCCCCCCCCTCCCCCCCCTGCACCAGAACCTATGGGGGAACAGCGGGGAGGGGCAGCAGGGACGGGCGGCCGAACCCGGCGCGGCTCGCCTCGCCTCGCCCCTTCCCCCCACCGACAGGGGCCGTGGCCGGGCGGCCGGCAAGCGGGCGGCCGCTTTCGGGCCGGTTCTTTCACGGTCCGCCGAGGTCTTCGGCCCTCGGCGCGGGGCTAGCGGGCCGCTGGGACCCGAGGCCGCCGGCCCTCAGCCCGCCTTCACACAGACGGAGACGGACTCCCCCACTCGACACGCTCACATCCCGATGCCGCCCTCTCGGACGGGCCACCCCCCCACTCCGGCCAACAGCGCCACAGACGGGCGCACGCAGGCACACGCGCACGCACCCATCCACCCACGCATACTCTCGCATGCCCTCTCTCCCCGCCCCCGCCCCTGCCTCGGCTGTCGCGGCCGCCCATCGACGGTTGAGGGCGCCCTGCCCTCCGCCGTCAGCCTCCCTGGCGCTGCCTTCAGCCGTCTCCCGCCCCCCTCAGCGGTTGGGGGCGCCCCGCCCTCCACCGTCAGCCTCCCTGGCGCCACTTTCAAACTTTTCCCGCCCCCGGCTCTTCTCCCGTCAACGAACGCAGTTGGCCCAGCGACAGCGGGGGCAGGGCGAGGAGCAGGGAAAGGGAGCGAGCGAAGTAAAAATCGAGGCCGGGAGCCGGGCCGCCGTCCGTTCGGGCACGGAGGCGGCGGGAACGCCGCCAGCTCCCGAAGACTCTCCTCTTCCCTCCCGGGGACAAGCCGGGCTACCCGGGGTTTGGCGGGCAGGCGGGAAGGCGAGCCGGGGAGAACAGGTCTACCCACAGCTTCCCTAGGCAGGAACCGAGTCCGGCCGCAGACAGCAGGTCTACCCGAGCCGCCAGCGGTCGGGTACCGAGGCCGGCCACGGAGAGCAGGTCTACCTCACGAGTCAGCGGCCGGGAACCGAGTCCGGCCGCGGAGAGCAGGTCTACCCACCGCTTCCCTAGGCAGGAACTAAGTCCGGCCGCGGAGACCAGGTCTACCCTCCGCTTCCCTAGGCAGGAACCAAGTCCGGCCGCGGAGACCAGGTCTACCTCGGGAGACAGCGGCCGGGAACTGAGTCCGGCCGCGGAGAGCAGGTCTACCCACAGCCTCCCTAGGCAGGAACGAAGTCCGGCCGCGGAGACCAGGTCTACCCACCGCTTCCCTAGGCAGGAACCGAGTCAGGCCGCGGAGACCAGGTCTACCCACAGCCTCCCTAGGCAGGAACTAAGTCCGGCCGCGGAGAGCAGGTCTACCCACAGCTTCCCTAGGCAGGAACCGAGTCCGGCCTCGGAGACCAGGTCTACCTCGGGAGCCAGCGGCCGGGAACTGAGTCCGGCCGCGGAGAGCAGGTCTACCCACAGCTTCCCTAGGCAGGAACCGAGTCCGGCCTCGGAGACCAGGTCTACCTCGGGAGCCAGCGGCCGGGAACTGAGTCCGGCCGCGGAGAGCAGGTCTACCCACAGCCTCCCTAGGCAGGAACTAAGTCCGGCCGCGGACAGCAGGTCTACCCACAGCCTCCCTAGGCAGGAACTAAGTCCGGCCGCGGACAGCAGGTCTACCCACAGCCTCCCTAGGCAGGAACCAAGTCCGGCCGCGGAGACCAGGTCTACCCACAGCCTCCCTAGGAAGGAACTAAGTCCGGCCGCGGAGAGCAGGTCTACCCAGCGCTTCCCTAGGCAGGAACTAAGTCCGGCCGCGGAGAGCAGGTCTGCCTCGGGAGCCAGCGGCCGGGAACTGAGTCCGGCCGCGGACAGCAGGTCTACCCACAGCCTCCCTAGGCAGGAACCAAGTCCGGCCGCGGAGACCAGGTCTACCCCGGAAGCGAGGCCGGCCGCGGAGAGCAGGTCTACCCACAGCCTCCCTAGGCAGGAACTAAGTCCGGCCGCGGAGAGCAGGTCTACCCACAGCTTCGCTAGGCAGGAACCGAGTCCGGCCGCGGAGACCAGGTCTACCTCGGGAGCCAGCGGCCGGGAACTGAGTCCGGCCGCGGAGAGCAGGTCTACCCACAGCTTCCCTAGGCAGGAACCGAGTCCGGCCTCGGAGACCAGGTCTACCTCGGGAGCCAGTGGCCGGGAACTGAGTCCGGCCGCGGAGAGCAGGTCTACCCACAGCCTCCCTAGGCAGGAACTAAGTCCGGCCGCGGAGAGCAGGTCTACCCACAGCCTCCCTAGGCAGGAACTAAGTCCGGCCGCGGAGAGCAGGTCTACCCACAGCCTCCCTAGGCAGGAACTAAGTCCGGCCGCGGAGACCAGGTCTACCCTCCGCTTCCCTAGGCAGGAACCAAGTCCGGCCGCGGAGACCAGGTCTACCCACAGCCTCCCTAGGAAGGAACTAAGTCCGGCCGCGGAGAGCAGGTCTACCCACCGCTTCCCTAGGCAGGAACTAAGTCCGGCCGCGGAGAGCAGGTCTACCCACCGCTTCCCTAGGCAGGAACTAAGTCCGGCCGCGGAGACCAGGTCTACCCTCCGCTTCCCTAGGCAGGAACCAAGTCCGGCCGCGGAGAGCAGGTCTACCCACAGCCTCCCTAGGAAGGAACTAAGTCCGGCCGCGGAGAGCAGGTCTACCCACCGCTTCCCTAGGCAGGAACTAAGTCCGGCCGCGGACAGCAGGTCTACCTCGGGAGCCAGCGGCCGGGAACTGAGTCCGGCCGCGGACAGCAGGTCTACCCACAGCCTCCCTAGGCAGGAACCAAGTCCGGCCGCGGAGACCAGGTCTACCCACCGCTTCCCTAGGCAGGAACCGAGTCCGGCCGCGGAGACCAGGTCTACCCCGGAAGCGAGGCCGGCCGCGGAGAGCAGGTCTACCCACAGCTTCCCTAGGCAGGAACTAAGTCCGGCCGCGGAGACCAGGTCTACCTCGGGAGCCAGCGGCCGGGAACTGAGTCCGGCCGCGGAGAGCAGGTCTACCCACAGCCTCCCTAGGCAGGAACTAAGTCCGGCCGCGGAGAGCAGGTCTACCCACAGCCTCCCTAGGCAGGAACTAAGTCCGGCCGCGGAGAGCAGGTCTACCCACAGCCTCCCTAGGCAGGAACTAAGTCCGGCCGCGGAGAGCAGGTCTACCCACAGCCTCCCTAGGCAGGAACTAAGTCCGGCCGCGGAGAGCAGGTCTACCCACAGCCTCCCTAGGCAGGAACTAAGTCCGGCCGCGGAGACCAGGTCTACCCTCCGCTTCCCTAGGCAGGAACCAAGTCCGGCCGCGGAGACCAGGTCTACCCACAGCCTCCCTAGGAAGGAACTAAGTCCGGCCGCGGAGACCAGGTCTACCCTCCGCTTCCCTAGGCAGGAACCAAGTCCGGCCGCGGAGACCAGGTCTACCCACAGCCTCCCTAGGAAGGAACTAAGTCCGGCCGCGGACAGCAGGTCTACCCACAGCCTCCCTAGGCAGGAACCAAGTCCGGCCGCGGAGACCAGGTCTACCCCGGAAGCGAGGCCGGCCGCGGAGAGCAGGTCTACCCACAGCCTCCCTAGGCAGGAACTAAGTCCGGCCGCGGACAGCAGGTCTACCCACAGCCTCCCTAGGCAGGAACCGAGGCCGGCCGCGGAGACCAGGTCTACCCACAGCCTCCCTAGGAAGGAACTAAGTCCGGCCGCGGAGACCAGGTCTACCTCGGGAGCCAGCGGCCGGGAACTGAGTCCGGCCGCGGAGAGCAGGTCTACCCACAGCCTCCCTAGGCAGGAACTAAGTCCGGCCGCGGAGAGCAGGTCTACCCACAGCCTCCCTAGGCAGGAACTAAGTCCGGCCGCGGAGAGCAGGTCTACCCACAGCCTCCCTAGGCAGGAACTAAGTCCGGCCGCGGAGACCAGGTCTACCCTCCGCTTCCCTAGGCAGGAACCAAGTCCGGCCGCGGAGACCAGGTCTACCCACAGCCTCTCTAGGAAGGAACTAAGTCCGGCCGCGGAGACCAGGTCTACCCTCCGCTTCCCTAGGCAGGAACCAAGTCCGGCCGCGGAGACCAGGTCTACCCACAGCCTCCCTAGGAAGGAACTAAGTCCGGCCGCGGACAGCAGGTCTACCCACAGCCTCCCTAGGCAGGAACCAAGTCCGGCCGCGGAGACCAGGTCTACCCCGGAAGCGAGGCCGGCCGCGGAGAGCAGGTCTACCCACAGCCTCCCTAGGCAGGAACTAAGTCCGGCCGCGGACAGCAGGTCTACCCACAGCCTCCCTAGGCAGGAACCGAGGCCGGCCGCGGAGACCAGGTCTACCCACAGCCTCCCTAGGAAGGAACTAAGTCCGGCCGCGGAGACCAGGTCTACCTCGGGAGCCAGTGGCCGGGAACTGAGTCCGGCCGCGGAGAGCAGGTCTACCCACAGCCTCCCTAGGCAGGAACTAAGTCCGGCCGCGGAGAGCAGGTCTACCCACAGCCTCCCTAGGCAGGAACTAAGTCCGGCCGCGGAGAGCAGGTCTACCCACAGCCTCCCTAGGCAGGAACTAAGTCCGGCCGCGGAGACCAGGTCTACCCTCCGCTTCCCTAGGCAGGAACCAAGTCCGGCCGCGGAGACCAGGTCTACCCACAGCCTCCCTAGGAAGGAACTAAGTCCGGCCGCGGAGACCAGGTCTACCCTCCGCTTCCCTAGGCAGGAACCAAGTCCGGCCGCGGAGACCAGGTCTACCCACAGCCTCCCTAGGAAGGAACTAAGTCCGGCCGCGGACAGCAGGTCTACCCACAGCCTCCCTAGGCAGGAACCAAGTCCGGCCGCGGAGACCAGGTCTACCCCGGAAGCGAGGCCGGCCGCGGAGAGCAGGTCTACCCACAGCCTCCCTAGGCAGGAACTAAGTCCGGCCGCGGACAGCAGGTCTACCCACAGCCTCCCTAGGCAGGAACCGAGGCCGGCCGCGGAGACCAGGTCTACCCACAGCCTCCCTAGGAAGGAACTAAGTCCGGCCGCGGAGACCAGGTCTACCTCGGGAGCCAGCGGCCGGGAACTGAGTCCGGCCGCGGAGAGCAGGTCTACCCACAGCCTCCCTAGGCAGGAACTAAGTCCGGCCGCGGAGAGCAGGTCTACCCACAGCCTCCCTAGGCAGGAACTAAGTCCGGCCGCGGAGAGCAGGTCTACCCACAGCCTCCCTAGGCAGGAACTAAGTCCGGCCGCGGAGACCAGGTCTACCCTCCGCTTCCCTAGGCAGGAACCAAGTCCGGCCGCGGAGACCAGGTCTACCCACAGCCTCTCTAGGAAGGAACTAAGTCCGGCCGCGGAGACCAGGTCTACCCTCCGCTTCCCTAGGCAGGAACCAAGTCCGGCCGCGGAGACCAGGTCTACCCACAGCCTCCCTAGGAAGGAACTAAGTCCGGCCGCGGACAGCAGGTCTACCCACAGCCTCCCTAGGCAGGAACCAAGTCCGGCCGCGGAGACCAGGTCTACCCCGGAAGCGAGGCCGGCCGCGGAGAGCAGGTCTACCCACAGCCTCCCTAGGCAGGAACTAAGTCCGGCCGCGGACAGCAGGTCTACCCACAGCCTCCCTAGGCAGGAACCGAGGCCGGCCGCGGAGACCAGGTCTACCCACAGCCTCCCTAGGAAGGAACTAAGTCCGGCCGCGGAGACCAGGTCTACCTCGGGAGCCAGTGGCCGGGAACTGAGTCCGGCCGCGGAGAGCAGGTCTACCCACAGCCTCCCTAGGCAGGAACTAAGTCCGGCCGCGGAGAGCAGGTCTACCCACAGCCTCCCTAGGCAGGAACTAAGTCCGGCCGCGGAGAGCAGGTCTACCCACAGCCTCCCTAGGCAGGAACTAAGTCCGGCCGCGGAGACCAGGTCTACCCTCCGCTTCCCTAGGCAGGAACCAAGTCCGGCCGCGGAGACCAGGTCTACCCACAGCCTCCCTAGGAAGGAACTAAGTCCGGCCGCGGAGACCAGGTCTACCCTCCGCTTCCCTAGGCAGGAACCAAGTCCGGCCGCGGAGACCAGGTCTACCCACAGCCTCCCTAGGAAGGAACTAAGTCCGGCCGCGGACAGCAGGTCTACCCACAGCCTCCCTAGGCAGGAACCAAGTCCGGCCGCGGAGACCAGGTCTACCCCGGAAGCGAGGCCGGCCGCGGAGAGCAGGTCTACCCACAGCCTCCCTAGGCAGGAACTAAGTCCGGCCGCGGACAGCAGGTCTACCCACAGCCTCCCTAGGCAGGAACCGAGGCCGGCCGCGGAGACCAGGTCTACCCACAGCCTCCCTAGGAAGGAACTAAGTCCGGCCGCGGAGACCAGGTCTACCTCGGGAGCCAGCGGCCGGGAACTGAGTCCGGCCGCGGAGAGCAGGTCTACCCACAGCCTCCCTAGGCAGGAACTAAGTCCGGCCGCGGAGAGCAGGTCTACCCACAGCCTCCCTAGGCAGGAACTAAGTCCGGCCGCGGAGAGCAGGTCTACCCACAGCCTCCCTAGGCAGGAACTAAGTCCGGCCGCGGAGACCAGGTCTACCCTCCGCTTCCCTAGGCAGAAACCAAGTCCGGCCGCGGAGACCAGGTCTACCCACAGCCTCCCTAGGAAGGAACTAAGTCCGGCCGCGGAGACCAGGTCTACCCTCCGCTTCCCTAGGCAGGAACCAAGTCCGGCCGCGGAGACCAGGTCTACCCACAGCCTCCCTAGGAAGGAACTAAGTCCGGCCGCGGACAGCAGGTCTACCCACAGCCTCCCTAGGCAGGAACCAAGTCCGGCCGCGGAGACCAGGTCTACCCCGGAAGCGAGGCCGGCCGCGGAGAGCAGGTCTACCCACAGCCTCCCTAGGCAGGAACTAAGTCCGGCCGCGGAGAGCAGGTCTACCCACAGCCTCCCTAGGCAGGAACCGAGGCCGGCCGCGGACAGCAGGTCTACCCACAGCCTCCCTAGGCAGGAACCAAGTCCGGCCGCGGAGACCAGGTCTACCCCGGAAGCGAGGCCGGCCGCGGAGAGCAGGTCTACCCACAGCCTCCCTAGGCAGGAACTAAGTCCGGCCGCGGAGAGCAGGTCTACCCACAGCTTCCCTAGGCAGGAACCGAGTCCGGCCGCGGAGACCAGGTCTACCTCGGGAGCCAGCGGCCGGGAACTGAGTCCGGCCGCGGAGAGCAGGTCTACCCACAGCTTCCCTAGGCAGGAACCGAGTCCGGCCTCGGAGACCAGGTCTACCTCGGGAGCCAGTGGCCGGGAACTGAGTCCGGCCGCGGAGAGCAGGTCTACCCACAGCCTCCCTAGGCAGGAACTAAGTCCGGCCGCGGAGAGCAGGTCTACCCACAGCCTCCCTAGGCAGGAACTAAGTCCGGCCGCGGAGAGCAGGTCTACCCACAGCCTCCCTAGGCAGGAACTAAGTCCGGCCGCGGAGACCAGGTCTACCCTCCGCTTCCCTAGGCAGGAACCAAGTCCGGCCGCGGAGACCAGGTCTACCCACAGCCTCCCTAGGAAGGAACTAAGTCCGGCCGCGGAGAGCAGGTCTACCCACAGCCTCCCTAGGCAGGAACCGAGGCCGGCCGCGGAGAGCAGGTCTACCCACAGCCTCCCTAGGAAGGAACTAAGTCCGGCCGCGGAGACCAGGTCTACCTCGGGAGCCAGCGGCCGGGAACTGAGTCCGGCCGCGGAGAGCAGGTCTACCCACAGCCTCCCTAGGCAGGAACGAAGTCCGGCCGCGGAGACCAGGTCTACCCACCGCTTCCCTAGGCAGGAACCGAGTCCGGCCGCGGAGACCAGGTCTACCCCGGAAGCGAGGCCGGCCGCGGAGAGCAGGTCTACCCACAGCCTCCCTAGGCAGGAACCGAGTCCGGCCGCGGAGACCAGGTCTACCCACAGCCTCCCTAGGCAGGAACCGAGCCTGGCCGCGGAGAGCAGGTCTACCCACCGCTTCCCTAGGCAGGAACTAAGTCCGGCCGCGGAGACCAGGTCTACCCTCCGCTTCCCTAGGCAGGAACCAAGTCCGGCCGCGGAGACCAGGTCTACCCACAGCCTCCCTAGGAAGGAACTAAGTCCGGCCGCGGAGAGCAGGTCTACCCACCGCTTCCCTAGGCAGGAACTAAGTCCGGCCGCGGACAGCAGGTCTACCTCGGGAGCCAGCGGCCGGGAACTGAGTCCGGCCGCGGACAGCAGGTCTACCCACAGCCTCCCTAGGCAGGAACCAAGTCCGGCCGCGGAGACCAGGTCTACCTCGGGAGCCAGCGGCCGGGAACTGAGTCCGGCCGCGGACAGCAGGTCTACCCACAGCCTCCCTAGGCAGGAACGAAGTCCGGCCGCGGAGACCAGGTCTACCCACCGCTTCCCTAGGCAGGAACCGAGTCCGGCCGCGGAGACCAGGTCTACCCCGGAAGCGAGGCCGGCCGCGGAGAGCAGGTCTACCCACAGCTTCCCTAGGCAGGAACTAAGTCCGGCCGCGGAGACCAGGTCTACCTCGGGAGCCAGCGGCCGGGAACTGAGTCCGGCCGCGGAGAGCAGGTCTACCCACAGCCTCCCTAGGCAGGAACTAAGTCCGGCCGCGGAGAGCAGGTCTACCCACAGCCTCCCTAGGCAGGAACTAAGTCCGGCCGCGGAGAGCAGGTCTACCCACAGCCTCCCTAGGCAGGAACTAAGTCCGGCCGCGGAGAGCAGGTCTACCCACAGCCTCCCTAGGCAGGAACTAAGTCCGGCCGCGGAGAGCAGGTCTACCCACAGCCTCCCTAGGCAGGAACTAAGTCCGGCCGCGGAGACCAGGTCTACCCTCCGCTTCCCTAGGCAGGAACCAAGTCCGGCCGCGGAGACCAGGTCTACCCACAGCCTCCCTAGGAAGGAACTAAGTCCGGCCGCGGAGACCAGGTCTACCCTCCGCTTCCCTAGGCAGGAACCAAGTCCGGCCGCGGAGACCAGGTCTACCCACAGCCTCCCTAGGAAGGAACTAAGTCCGGCCGCGGACAGCAGGTCTACCCACAGCCTCCCTAGGCAGGAACCAAGTCCGGCCGCGGAGACCAGGTCTACCCCGGAAGCGAGGCCGGCCGCGGAGAGCAGGTCTACCCACAGCCTCCCTAGGCAGGAACTAAGTCCGGCCGCGGACAGCAGGTCTACCCACAGCCTCCCTAGGCAGGAACCGAGGCCGGCCGCGGAGACCAGGTCTACCCACAGCCTCCCTAGGAAGGAACTAAGTCCGGCCGCGGAGACCAGGTCTACCTCGGGAGCCAGTGGCCGGGAACTGAGTCCGGCCGCGGAGAGCAGGTCTACCCACAGCCTCCCTAGGCAGGAACTAAGTCCGGCCGCGGAGAGCAGGTCTACCCACAGCCTCCCTAGGCAGGAACTAAGTCCGGCCGCGGAGAGCAGGTCTACCCACAGCCTCCCTAGGCAGGAACTAAGTCCGGCCGCGGAGACCAGGTCTACCCTCCGCTTCCCTAGGCAGGAACCAAGTCCGGCCGCGGAGACCAGGTCTACCCACAGCCTCCCTAGGAAGGAACTAAGTCCGGCCGCGGAGACCAGGTCTACCCTCCGCTTCCCTAGGCAGGAACCAAGTCCGGCCGCGGAGACCAGGTCTACCCACAGCCTCCCTAGGAAGGAACTAAGTCCGGCCGCGGACAGCAGGTCTACCCACAGCCTCCCTAGGCAGGAACCAAGTCCGGCCGCGGAGACCAGGTCTACCCCGGAAGCGAGGCCGGCCGCGGAGAGCAGGTCTACCCACAGCCTCCCTAGGCAGGAACTAAGTCCGGCCGCGGACAGCAGGTCTACCCACAGCCTCCCTAGGCAGGAACCGAGGCCGGCCGCGGAGACCAGGTCTACCCACAGCCTCCCTAGGAAGGAACTAAGTCCGGCCGCGGAGACCAGGTCTACCTCGGGAGCCAGCGGCCGGGAACTGAGTCCGGCCGCGGAGAGCAGGTCTACCCACAGCCTCCCTAGGCAGGAACTAAGTCCGGCCGCGGACAGCAGGTCTACCCACAGCCTCCCTAGGCAGGAACTAAGTCCGGCCGCGGAGAGCAGGTCTACCCACAGCCTCCCTAGGCAGGAACTAAGTCCGGCCGCGGAGACCAGGTCTACCCTCCGCTTCCCTAGGCAGGAACCAAGTCCGGCCGCGGAGACCAGGTCTACCCACAGCCTCTCTAGGAAGGAACTAAGTCCGGCCGCGGAGACCAGGTCTACCCTCCGCTTCCCTAGGCAGGAACCAAGTCCGGCCGCGGAGACCAGGTCTACCCACAGCCTCCCTAGGAAGGAACTAAGTCCGGCCGCGGACAGCAGGTCTACCCACAGCCTCCCTAGGCAGGAACCAAGTCCGGCCGCGGAGACCAGGTCTACCCCGGAAGCGAGGCCGGCCGCGGAGAGCAGGTCTACCCACAGCCTCCCTAGGCAGGAACTAAGTCCGGCCGCGGACAGCAGGTCTACCCACAGCCTCCCTAGGCAGGAACCGAGGCCGGCCGCGGAGACCAGGTCTACCCACAGCCTCCCTAGGAAGGAACTAAGTCCGGCCGCGGAGACCAGGTCTACCTCGGGAGCCAGTGGCCGGGAACTGAGTCCGGCCGCGGAGAGCAGGTCTACCCACAGCCTCCCTAGGCAGGAACTAAGTCCGGCCGCGGAGAGCAGGTCTACCCACAGCCTCCCTAGGCAGGAACTAAGTCCGGCCGCGGAGAGCAGGTCTACCCACAGCCTCCCTAGGCAGGAACTAAGTCCGGCCGCGGAGACCAGGTCTACCCTCCGCTTCCCTAGGCAGGAACCAAGTCCGGCCGCGGAGACCAGGTCTACCCACAGCCTCCCTAGGAAGGAACTAAGTCCGGCCGCGGAGACCAGGTCTACCCACAGCCTCCCTAGGAAGGAACTAAGTCCGGCCGCGG
>NW_028154591.1:87500-100000 GCF_965231275.1 Zosterops lateralis
TTCTTTCTCGCTCGGCCTTCGGCTGGCACGGGCCCACGACCCTTTCGTCGCGCACGCTTCTCGGTGCCGCGGCTTAGGGCCACGAGGAAAAAAAAAAAAAAAGAAAACCAGGCCAAGGCGGGCGCCCCCCACTCCGCCCACCGGCCTAAGAAGCGGACCCGGTTGAAAAAAAGGACCCAGTCCCGCCGGCAACCACGGCAGCCGGGGCAGGCCAGACACCACGGGCCGCCCCGGCATAGTGGCTCGACCGCGCCGGTCACGACCGAAGGGAGAGCGGGGCGCCGCCGCCCCGCCCGCGACATTTCCCGGGGCTCTCTCTCTCTCTCTCTGTCGGGTTCCGGTCCGCAGGCCAGGGCGGCCCGGCCGCCGCGGCCGGCCGCCAGCCACACGAAATTCATTCCGCCCGCTCCGCGGGTCCCCGGCTTAAGGCCGAGGAAGGGGGACAACAACAACACACGGCTCGGGAAGGGACGGGGTGCCGCCACCCCGGCCCCAACAACTGGTCGGGCGACTTTCCCGGTCACCGAGCCCCTCGAGCAACCGGCACAGGCCGAGGCAAGGCCGCACGCCCCACGGGACGTCCCCGCGGCGCTTCCGACACGGACGACACACACGCTGGGCAAACAAGTCGGGAGGAGCGGGGAACGAGGCGCCGCCACCTCGGCGAACCGGGCCCGTCCTCGGGGCTTTCTGGGGGAAAAAGGCCGGGGGAAAGAGGCCTCAGCGGTCTCGACGCCACAGAGCCCCGGCCGCGCCGACCCTTCAAAAGCCGCCGGCCACCACCGCAAAGCGGACGGACGGGCGGGGCCGAAAAAAAAAAAAAAAAAAAAAGCACCCGCGGCCGGAGCGGGGCCTCGGCTTAAGGCCGAGCAGCAAAGGGACGAGGCGCCGCCGCCTCGCCCGACACCATCGTATCTGGCCCGGAGGGAACACAGGGAGGGGCCCTCGCCCCCTTCGCGAAGCCGGCAGCAGCCGGGCCGGAGCGGGACGCGCTCGCGCGGCTTTTTCTCTCTCTCGCCATCTCAACTCCTCTGTACCCTTCTCCCCAGGGCACGACGGGAACCGGAACGGAGCCACGCGACTCGCGTCCCACACCTCGGGCGGCGCTTTCCTTCGCGCCGGCGGCCGCACGCGCGGCCGTCGCCTCTCGGCCCGCTTCGGACACAGGCACGGGACAGCCTGCGGGGATGCGGCCCGTCAACTCGCTCCCACAATACGGACAGACGAGTCCGGGACGGCGGACGCCCGCAAGACGACGAGTGGAACGTGACCGGGGGGGCGCCCTGGCGCACGCCGCCGCCGACCAAGACGTAACCGGAGGCAGCCCAAAACAGCGACCCCTTGGTGAACTTCCAGGCGCGGTGGGGAGAGCCGGTCTACCCGGCCACCCGCGGCAGTCCACCCAAGTCCCGCCGGAGCGGGGTAGACCTGTTCGCCCCGCGACCGCGGGCCGCCGCAGGACCGCGCCGACCTCTCTGCAGGCGGCCGGCGAGCGCCGCGGCAGGCCCCGGAGCCGGGTAGACCTGACGTCCCCGGGCCGCCCGGGAGCGGGGTAGACCTGTTCGCCCCGCGACCGCGGGCCGCCGCGCCGCCCCGCCGACCTCTCTCTCGAAGGGGTCGGCAAGCGCCGCGGCGGGCCCCGGAGCTGGGTAGACCTGGCGTCCCGGGCCCGCCCCGGAGCGGGGTAGACCTGGCGTCCCGGGGCCGCCCCGGAGAGAGGTAGACCTGGCGTCCCGGGGCCGCCCCGGAGAGAGGTAGACCTGGCGTCCCGGGGCCGCCCCGGAGAGAGGTAGACCTGGCGTCCCGGCGCCGCCCCGGAGCGGGGTAGACCTGTTCGCCCCGCGACCGCGGGCCGCCGCGGCGCCGCGCCGACCTCTTTGCAGGCGGCCGGCGAGCGCCGCGGCGCCGACCCGGAGCCGGGTAGACCTGGCGTCCCGGGGCCGCCCCGGAGCGGGGTAGACCTGGCGTCCCGGGGCCGCCCCGGAGCGGGGTAGACCTGGCGTCCCGGGGCCGCCCCGGAGAGAGGTAGACCTGGCGTCCCGGGGCCGCCCCGGAGCGGGGTAGACCTGGCGTCCCGGGGCCGCCCCGGAGCGGGGTAGACCTGTTCGCCCCGCGACCGCGGGCCGCCGCGGCGCCGCGCCGACCTCTCTGCAGGCGGCCGGCGAGCGCCGCGGCGCCGCCCCGGAGCCGGGTAGACCTGGCGTCCCGGGGCCGCCCCGGAGCGGGGTAGACCTGGCGTCCCGGGGCCGCCCCGGAGCGGGGTAGACCTGGCGTCCCGGGCCCGCCCCGGAGCGGGGTAGACCTGGCGTCCCGGGCCCGCCCCGGAGAGAGGTAGACCTGGCGTCCCGGGGCCGCCCTGGAGCGGGGTAGACCTGGCGTCCCGGGGCCGCCCCGGAGAGAGGTAGACCTGGCGTCCCGGGGCCGCCCCGGAGAGAGGTAGACCTGGCGTCCCCAGGCCGCGCCCGGAGCGGGGTAGACCTGTTCGCCCCGCGACCGCGGGCCGCCGCGGCGCCGCGCCGACCTCTCTGCAGGCGGCCGGCGAGCGCCGCGGCGCCGCCCCGGAGCCGGGTAGACCTGGCGTCCCCAGGCCGCGCCCGGAGCGGGGTAGACGTGTTCGTCCCGGACTGGGTGGGGGGGCTACCGGTTCACCCTGCCATTTCACGCCGCCAAAGCGCTGCACCTACGCCCCGGGGCCGGCTAGACGAGGCGTCCCGCTGCCACCCCGCAGCCGGAGGAAAGCTCACAGCCTCGTAGCGCCGCCCAGCCGGATGGCTCCAGTGGCCCCCCTCCCGCCCACCCAACCAACCCGCTTTCAAGACCACAACCTATTTTCGACAAAATCCTCGCTCCCCCACCCCCTGCTTTTCATTTGCTCGTTTGGTTTTTTGGGGGGGTTATTTTTGTTGTTGTTGTTGTTGGGGTTTTTGGGGAGATTTTGGGGGTTTTTTTTGTTTTGGTTTGGTTTGATTTTTTTTTGTTTGTTTGTTTTTTGTTTTTTTTTTTTTTGTTTTTTTTTTTTGTTTTGTTTGGTTTGGTTTGGTTTGGTTTGGTTTGGTTTTTTGAGGGGGTTTTTTTGGTTTTTTTTCATTTCCTGGAAGAACGGCTCTCCCACTCACTCGCAACAAGAAAGGTTTCAGGAAGAAAACGAGCTCGGCAAACCCGAGCTGTTTTCTTTTCGCGCCCGGACCGCTCCCGGCCGAGCTGATTGGGCAGGCTGCGCCCTGCCCTCGGCCCGCTCACGCGCCGAACCACCAAAACGGCGCCCCTTCCCCCACCCCCCCCCTCCCCCCCCTGCACCAGAACCTATGGGGGAACAGCGGGGAGGGGCAGCAGGGACGGGCGGCCGAACCCGGCGCGGCTCGCCTCGCCTCGCCCCTTCCCCCCACCGACAGGGGCCGTGGCCGGGCGGCCGGCAAGCGGGCGGCCGCTTTCGGGCCGGTTCTTTCACGGTCCGCCGAGGTCTTCGGCCCTCGGCGCGGGGCTAGCGGGCCGCTGGGACCCGAGGCCGCGGCGCCCGGGGCCGGCACGAGGCCGCCGGCCCTCAGCCCGCCTTCACACAGACGGAGACGGACTCCCCCACTCGACACGCTCACATCCCGATGCCGCCCTCTCGGACGGGCCACCCCCCCACTCCGGCCAACAGCGCCACAGACGGGCGCACGCAGGCACACGCGCACGCACCCATCCACCCACGCATACTCTCGCATGCCCTCTCTCCCCGCCCCCGCCCCTGCCTCGGCTGTCGCGGCCGCCCATCGACGGTGGAGGGCGCCCTGCCCTCCGCCGTCAGCCTCCCTGGCGCTGCCTTCAGCCGTCTCCCGCCCCCCTCAGCGGTTGGGGGCGCCCCGCCCTCCACCGTCAGCCTCCCTGGCGCCACTTTCAAACTTTTCCCGCCCCCGGCTCTTCTCCCGTCAACGAACGCAGTTGGCCCAGCGACAGCGGGGGCAGGGCGAGGAGCAGGGAAAGGGAGCGAGCGAAGTAAAAATCGAGGCCGGGAGCCGGGCCGCCGTCCGTTCGGGCACGGAGGCGGCGGGAACGCCGCCAGCTCCCGAAGACTCTCCTCTTCCCTCCCGGGGACAAGCCGGGCTACCCGGGCTTTGGCGGGCAGGCGGGAAGGCGAGCCGGGGAGAACAGGTCTACCCACAGCTTCCCTAGGCAGGAACCGAGTCCGGCCGCGGAGAGCAGGTCTACCCACCGCTTCCCTAGGCAGGAACTAAGTCCGGCCGCGGACAGGAGGTCTACCTCGGGAGCCAGCGGCCGGGAACTGAGTCCGGCCGCGGACAGCAGGTCTACCCACAGCCTCCCTAGGCAGGAACCAAGTCCGGCCGCGGAGACCAGGTCTACCCACAGCCTCCCTAGGAAGGAACTAAGTCCGGCCGCGGAGAGCAGGTCTACCCACCGCTTCCCTTAGGCAGGAACTAAGTCCGGCCGCGGAGACCAGGTCTACCCCGGAAGCGAGGCCGGCCGCGGAGAGCAGGTCTACCCACCGCTTCCCTTAGGCAGGAACCAAGTCCTGCCGCGGAGACCAGGTCTACCTCGGGAGCCAGCGGCCGGGAACTGAGTCCGGCCGCGGAGAGCAGGTCTACCCACAGCTTCCCTAGGCAGGAACCGAGTCCGGCCGCGGACAGCAGGTCTACCCACAGCCTCCCTAGGCAGGAACTAAGTCCGGCCGCGGAGAGCAGGTCTACCCACCGCTTCCCTAGGCAGGAACTAAGTCCGGCCGCGGACAGCAGGTCTACCCACAGCCTCCCTAGGCAGGAACCAAGTCCGGCCGCGGAGAGCAGGTCTACCCACAGCCTCCCTAGGCAGGAACCAAGTCCGGCCGCGGAGACCAGGTCTACCTCGAGAGCCAGCGGCCGGGAACTGAGTCCGGCCGCGGACAGCAGGTCTACCCACAGCCTCCCTAGGCAGGAACTAAGTCCGGCCGCGGAGACCAGGTCTACCCCGGAAGCGAGGCCGGCCGCGGACAGCAGGTCTACCCACCGCCTCCCTAGGCAGGAACTAAGTCCGGCCGCGGAGAGCAGGTCTACCCACCGCTTCCCTAGGCAGGAACCGAGGCCGGCCGCGGAGAGCAGGTCTACCCACGGCCTCCCTAGGCAGGAACCAAGTCCGGCCTCGGAGACCAGGTCTACCTCGGGAGCCAGCGGCCGGGAACTGAGTCCGGCCGCGGACAGCAGGTCTACCCACAGCCTCCCTAGGCAGGAACCAAGTCCGGCCGCGGAGACCAGGTCTACCCCGGAAGCGAGGCCGGCCGCGGACAGCAGGTCTACCCACAGCCTCCCTAGGCAGGAACCAAGTCCGGCCGCGGAGACCAGGTCTACCCCGGAAGCGAGGCCGGCCGCGGAGAGCAGGTCTACCCACAGCCTCCCTAGGCAGGAACTAAGTCCGGCCGCGGAGACCAGGTCTACCCTCCGCTTCCCTAGGCAGGAACCAAGTCCGGCCGCGGAGAGCAGATCTACCCACAGCCTCCCTAGGCAGGAACTAAGTCCGGCCGCGGAGACCAGGTCTACCCTCCGCTTCCCTAGGCAGGAACCAAGTCCGGCCGCGGAGAGCAGGTCTACCCACAGCCTCCCTAGGAAGGAACTAAGTCCGGCCGCGGAGAGCAGGTCTACCCACCGCTTCCCTTAGGCAGGAACTAAGTCCGGCCGCGGAGAGCAGGTCTACCCACAGCCTCCCTAGGCAGGAACCAAGTCCGGCCTCGGAGACCAGGTCTACCTCGGGAGCCAGCGGCCGGGAACTGAGTCCGGCCGCGGAGAGCAGGTCTACCCACAGCTTCCCTAGGCAGGAACTAAGTCCGGCCGCGGAGAGCAGGTCTACCCACAGCTTCCCTAGGCAGGAACCAAGTCCGGCCGCGGAGACCAGGTCTACCTCGGGAGCCAGCGGCCGGGAACTGAGTCCGGCCGCGGAGAGCAGGTCTACCCACAGCCTCCCTAGGCAGGAACCAAGTCCGGCCTCGGAGACCAGGTCTACCTCGGGAGCCAGCGGCCGGGAACTGAGTCCGGCCGCGGAGAGCAGGTCTACCCACAGCCTCCCTAGGCAGGAACCAAGTCCGGCCGCGGAGAGCAGGTCTACCCCGGAAGCGAGGCCGGCCGCGGACAGCAGGTCTACCCACAGCCTCCCTAGGCAGGAACTAAGTCCGGCCGCCGAGAGCAGGTCTACCCACCGCTTCCCTTAGGCAGGAACTAAGTCCGGCCGCGGAGACCAGGTCTACCCCGGAAGCGAGGCCGGCCGCGGAGAGCAGGTCTACCCACAGCTTCCCTAGGCAGGAACCAAGTCCTGCCGCGGAGACCAGGTCTACCTCGGGAGCCAGCGGCCGGGAACTGAGTCCGGCCGCGGAGAGCAGGTCTACCCACAGCCTCCCTAGGCAGGAACTAAGTCCGGCCGCGGAGACCAGGTCTACCCACAGCCTCCCTAGGCAGGAACTAAGTCCGGCCGCCGAGAGCAGGTCTACCCACAGCCTCCCTAGGCAGGAACTAAGTCCGGCCGCGGAGAGCAGGTCTACCCACAGCCTCCCTAGGCAGGAACTAAGTACGGCCGCGGAGAGCAGGTCTACCCACAGCTTCCCTAGGCAGGAACTAAGTCCGGCCGCGGAGAGCAGGTCTACCCACCGCTTCCCTAGGCAGGAACCAAGTCCGGCCTCGGAGACCAGGTCTACCTCGGGAGCCAGCGGCCGGGAACTGAGTCCGGCCGCGGAGAGCAGTTCTACCCACAGCCTCCCTAGGCAGGAACTAAATCCGGCCGCGGACAGCAGGTCTGCCCACAGCCTCCCTAGGCAGGAACCAAGTCCGGCCGCGGAGACCAGGTCTACCCCGGAAGCGAGGCCGGCCGCGGACAGCAGGTCTACCCACAGCCTCCCTAGGCAGGAACTAAGTCCGGCCGCGGAGACCAGGTCTACCTCGGGAGCCAGCGGCCGGGAACTGAGTCCGGCCGCGGAGACCAGGTCTACCCCGGAAGCGAGGCCGGCCGCGGAGAGCAGGTCTACCCACAGCCTCCCTAGGCAGGAACTAAGTCCGGCCGCGGAGACCAGGTCTACCCTCCGCTTCCCTAGGCAGGAACCAAGTCCGGCCGCGGAGAGCAGATCTACCCACAGCCTCCCTAGGCAGGAACTAAGTCCGGCCGCGGAGACCAGGTCTACCCTCCGCTTCCCTAGGCAGGAACCAAGTCCGGCCGCGGAGAGCAGGTCTACCCATAGCCTCCCTAGGAAGGAACTAAGTCCGGCCGCGGAGAGCAGGTCTACCCACCGCTTCCCTTAGGCAGGAACTAAGTCCGGCCGCGGAGAGCAGGTCTACCCACAGCCTCCCTAGGCAGGAACCAAGTCCGGCCTCGGAGACCAGGTCTACCTCGGGAGCCAGCGGCCGGGAACTGAGTCCGGCCGCGGAGAGCAGGTCTACCCACAGCTTCCCTAGGCAGGAACTAAGTCCGGCCGCGGAGAGCAGGTCTACCCACAGCTTCCCTAGGCAGGAACCAAGTCCGGCCGCGGAGACCAGGTCTACCTCGGGAGCCAGCGGCCGGGAACTGAGTCCGGCCGCGGAGAGCAGGTCTACCCACAGCCTCCCTAGGCAGGAACCAAGTCCGGCCGCGGAGAGCAGGTCTACCCCGGAAGCGAGGCCGGCCGCGGACAGCAGGTCTACCCACAGCCTCCCTAGGCAGGAACTAAGTCCGGCCGCCGAGAGCAGGTCTACCCACCGCTTCCCTTAGGCAGGAACTAAGTCCGGCCGCGGAGACCAGGTCTACCCCGGAAGCGAGGCCGGCCGCGGAGAGCAGGTCTACCCACAGCTTCCCTAGGCAGGAACCAAGTCCTGCCGCGGAGACCAGGTCTACCTCGGGAGCCAGCGGCCGGGAACTGAGTCCGGCCGCGGAGAGCAGGTCTACCCACAGCCTCCCTAGGCAGGAACTAAGTCCGGCCGCGGAGACCAGGTCTACCCACAGCCTCCCTAGGCAGGAACTAAGTCCGGCCGCCGAGAGCAGGTCTACCCACAGCCTCCCTAGGCAGGAACTAAGTCCGGCCGCGGAGACCAGGTCTACCCACAGCCTCCCTAGGCAGGAACTAAGTACGGCCGCGTAGAGCAGGTCTACCCACAGCTTCCCTAGGCAGGAACTAAGTCCGGCCGCGGAGAGCAGGTCTACCCACCGCTTCCCTAGGCAGGAACCAAGTCCGGCCTCGGAGACCAGGTCTACCTCGGGAGCCAGCGGCCGGGAACTGAGTCCGGCCGCGGAGAGCAGTTCTACCCACAGCCTCCCTAGGCAGGAACTAAATCCGGCCGCGGACAGCAGGTCTGCCCACAGCCTCCCTAGGCAGGAACCAAGTCCGGCCGCGGAGACCAGGTCTACCCCGGAAGCGAGGCCGGCCGCGGACAGCAGGTCTACCCACAGCCTCCCTAGGCAGGAACTAAGTCCGGCCGCGGAGACCAGGTCTACCTCGGGAGCCAGCGGCCGGGAACTGAGTCCGGCCGCGGAGAGCAGGTCTACCCACAGCTTCCCTAGGCAGGAACCAAGTCCTGCCGCGGAGACCAGGTCTACCTCGGGAGCCAGCGGCCGGGAACTGAGTCCGGCCGCGGAGAGCAGGTCTACCCACAGCTTCCCTAGGCAGGAACTAAGTCCGGCCGCGGAGACCAGGTCTACCCCGGAAGCGAGGCCGGCCGCGGAGAGCAGGTCTACCCACAGCCTCCCTAGGCAGGAACTGAGTCCGGCCGCGGAGAGCAGGTCTACCCACAGCTTCCCTAGGCAGGAACCAAGTCCGGCCGCGGAGAGCAGGTCTACCTCGGGAGCCAGCGGCCGGGAACTGAGTCCGGCCGCGGAGAGCAGGTCTACCCACAGCCTCCCTAGGAAGGAACTAAGTCCGGCCGCGGAGAGCAGGTCTACCCACAGCTTCCCTAGGCAGGAACCAAGTCCGGCCGCGGAGAGCAGGTCTACCTCGGGAGCCAGCGGCCGGGAACTGAGTCCGGCCGCGGAGAGCAGGTCTACCCACAGCCTCCCTAGGAAGGAACTAAGTCCGGCCGCGGAGAGCAGGTCTACCCACCGCTTCGCTAGGCAGGAACTAAGTCCGGCCGCGGAGAGCAGGTCTACCCACAGCTTCCCTAGGCAGGAACTAAGTCCGGCCGCGGAGAGCAGGTCTACCCACCGCTTCCCTAGGCAGGAACCAAGTCCGGCCGCGGACAGCAGGTCTACCCACCGCTTCCCTAGGTAGGAACTAAGTCCGGCCGCGGAGAGCAGGTCTACCCACCGCTTCCCTTAGGCAGGAACTAAGTCCGGCCGCGGAGAGCAGGTCTACCCACAGCCTCCCTAGGCAGGAACCAAGTCCGGCCTCGGAGACCAGGTCTACCTCGGGAGCCAGCGGCCGGGAACTGAGTCCGGCCGCGGAGAGCAGGTCTACCCACAGCTTCCCTAGGCAGGAACTAAGTCCGGCCGCGGAGAGCAGGTCTACCCACAGCTTCCCTAGGCAGGAACCAAGTCCGGCCGCGGAGACCAGGTCTACCTCGGGAGCCAGCGGCCGGGAACTGAGTCCGGCCGCGGAGAGCAGGTCTACCCACAGCCTCCCTAGGCAGGAACCAAGTCCGGCCTCGGAGACCAGGTCTACCTCGGGAGCCAGCGGCCGGGAACTGAGTCCGGCCGCGGAGAGCAGGTCTACCCACAGCCTCCCTAGGCAGGAACCAAGTCCGGCCGCGGAGAGCAGGTCTACCCCGGAAGCGAGGCCGGCCGCGGACAGCAGGTCTACCCACAGCCTCCCTAGGCAGGAACTAAGTCCGGCCGCCGAGAGCAGGTCTACCCACCGCTTCCCTTAGGCAGGAACTAAGTCCGGCCGCGGAGACCAGGTCTACCCCGGAAGCGAGGCCGGCCGCGGAGAGCAGGTCTACCCACAGCTTCCCTAGGCAGGAACCAAGTCCTGCCGCGGAGACCAGGTCTACCTCGGGAGCCAGCGGCCGGGAACTGAGTCCGGCCGCGGAGAGCAGGTCTACCCACAGCCTCCCTAGGCAGGAACTAAGTCCGGCCGCGGAGACCAGGTCTACCCACAGCCTCCCTAGGCAGGAACTAAGTCCGGCCGCCGAGAGCAGGTCTACCCACAGCCTCCCTAGGCAGGAACTAAGTCCGGCCGCGGAGACCAGGTCTACCCACAGCCTCCCTAGGCAGGAACTAAGTACGGCCGCGGAGAGCAGGTCTACCCACAGCTTCCCTAGGCAGGAACTAAGTCCGGCCGCGGAGAGCAGGTCTACCCACCGCTTCCCTAGGCAGGAACCAAGTCCGGCCTCGGAGACCAGGTCTACCTCGGGAGCCAGCGGCCGGGAACTGAGTCCGGCCGCGGAGAGCAGTTCTACCCACAGCCTCCCTAGGCAGGAACTAAATCCGGCCGCGGACAGCAGGTCTGCCCACAGCCTCCCTAGGCAGGAACCAAGTCCGGCCGCGGAGACCAGGTCTACCCCGGAAGCGAGGCCGGCCGCGGACAGCAGGTCTACCCACAGCCTCCCTAGGCAGGAACTAAGTCCGGCCGCGGAGACCAGGTCTACCTCGGGAGCCAGCGGCCGGGAACTGAGTCCGGCCGCGGAGACCAGGTCTACCCCGGAAGCGAGGCCGGCCGCGGAGAGCAGGTCTACCCACAGCCTCCCTAGGCAGGAACTAAGTCCGGCCGCGGAGACCAGGTCTACCCTCCGCTTCCCTAGGCAGGAACCAAGTCCGGCCGCGGAGAGCAGATCTACCCACAGCCTCCCTAGGCAGGAACTAAGTCCGGCCGCGGAGACCAGGTCTACCCTCCGCTTCCCTAGGCAGGAACCAAGTCCGGCCGCGGAGAGCAGGTCTACCCACAGCCTCCCTAGGAAGGAACTAAGTCCGGCCGCGGAGAGCAGGTCTACCCACCGCTTCCCTTAGGCAGGAACTAAGTCCGGCCGCGGAGAGCAGGTCTACCCACAGCCTCCCTAGGCAGGAACCAAGTCCGGCCTCGGAGACCAGGTCTACCTCGGGAGCCAGCGGCCGGGAACTGAGTCCGGCCGCGGAGAGCAGGTCTACCCACAGCTTCCCTAGGCAGGAACTAAGTCCGGCCGCGGAGAGCAGGTCTACCCACAGCTTCCCTAGGCAGGAACCAAGTCCGGCCGCGGAGACCAGGTCTACCTCGGGAGCCAGCGGCCGGGAACTGAGTCCGGCCGCGGAGAGCAGGTCTACCCACAGCCTCCCTAGGCAGGAACCAAGTCCGGCCGCGGAGAGCAGGTCTACCCCGGAAGCGAGGCCGGCCGCGGACAGCAGGTCTACCCACAGCCTCCCTAGGCAGGAACTAAGTCCGGCCGCCGAGAGCAGGTCTACCCACCGCTTCCCTTAGGCAGGAACTAAGTCCGGCCGCGGAGACCAGGTCTACCCCGGAAGCGAGGCCGGCCGCGGAGAGCAGGTCTACCCACAGCTTCCCTAGGCAGGAACCAAGTCCTGCCGCGGAGACCAGGTCTACCTCGGGAGCCAGCGGCCGGGAACTGAGTCCGGCCGCGGAGAGCAGGTCTACCCACAGCCTCCCTAGGCAGGAACTAAGTCCGGCCGCGGAGACCAGGTCTACCCACAGCCTCCCTAGGCAGGAACTAAGTCCGGCCGCCGAGAGCAGGTCTACCCACAGCCTCCCTAGGCAGGAACTAAGTCCGGCCGCGGAGACCAGGTCTACCCACCGCTTCCCTAGGCAGGAACCAAGTCCGGCCTCGGAGACCAGGTCTACCTCGGGAGCCAGCGGCCGGGAACTGAGTCCGGCCGCGGAGAGCAGTTCTACCCACAGCCTCCCTAGGCAGGAACTAAATCCGGCCGCGGACAGCAGGTCTGCCCACAGCCTCCCTAGGCAGGAACCAAGTCCGGCCGCGGAGACCAGGTCTACCCCGGAAGCGAGGCCGGCCGCGGACAGCAGGTCTACCCACAGCCTCCCTAGGCAGGAACTAAGTCCGGCCGCGGAGACCAGGTCTACCTCGGGAGCCAGCGGCCGGGAACTGAGTCCGGCCGCGGAGAGCAGGTCTACCCACAGCTTCCCTAGGCAGGAACCAAGTCCTGCCGCGGAGACCAGGTCTACCTCGGGAGCCAGCGGCCGGGAACTGAGTCCGGCCGCGGAGAGCAGGTCTACCCACAGCTTCCCTAGGCAGGAACTAAGTCCGGCCGCGGAGACCAGGTCTACCCCGGAAGCGAGGCCGGCCGCGGAGAGCAGGTCTACCCACAGCCTCCCTAGGCAGGAACTGAGTCCGGCCGCGGAGAGCAGGTCTACCCACAGCTTCCCTAGGCAGGAACCAAGTCCGGCCGCGGAGAGCAGGTCTACCTCGGGAGCCAGCGGCCGGGAACTGAGTCCGGCCGCGGAGAGCAGGTCTACCCACAGCCTCCCTAGGAAGGAACTAAGTCCGGCCGCGGAGAGCAGGTCTACCCACAGCTTCCCTAGGCAGGAACCAAGTCCGGCCGCGGAGAGCAGGTCTACCTCGGGAGCCAGCGGCCGGGAACTGAGTCCGGCCGCGGAGAGCAGGTCTACCCACAGCCTCCCTAGGAAGGAACTAAGTCCG
>NW_028154591.1:112500-115000 GCF_965231275.1 Zosterops lateralis
ACAAGGCACCGGACGTGCTAGAGGAGACAGCGACCCGACGAGGCGGGCGCGGCCCGGACACCGAGGCCCCTCTGACGGGGCGGCTCGCTCCGCGGCAGGCGGCGGCGCGACGAAGGAGCAACCGAGCGGTGCGCGCGGAACGGGCTCTCTTCCCCCGTCCGCGCCCCCATCGGCCTTCCAGTCCCGGCCCTTCTCTCTCTCTCTCGGCTCGCTTCTCCGGGGGAACTGGGGCTCGGCTCAGCTCCGGCCGCACCGCCGCCCGGCGCCGCTCGCGGCCGGCACCCACGGGCGCTACCCGGACCGGGGCCAGCACCGGCACCTCGCGTGGTTTTGAAGGGCACCCTGAAGGCTCGCGGGGCCTCGCGGCGTTCACACAGCTGGGGACGGTAAAGACGCCCCTCCGGCGGCGGGAGGGGCGACACCTCGCTCGCGACGGGAAGCGAATTGGAAAGGAGACCGCCCCGGCCGAGCACCGGACCCCCGCCGTGGCCCTCCCCGTGACAGGGAGAACCCCGGGAAGATCCGGGCCGCCGGGGGGCCCTCTCCGACGCGACCCGAAAAGCCTCATCGATCAGAAAAGCAGCCGCAGAGAGAAAGGGGCCACGGGCGGGGCCCCCCTCTCCCCCAACACGGCCGCGAGTCCTGGGACAACGGCAGCGGCAGCCGGCCGCGCGGGCTCGCCCGGCCCGGCTCGGTCGCAGCGGAGGACGAGGCACGGGGGGTGCCGCCACCCACCCGGCGCAGCTGCGGACGACGCTTCCCCTCAGCGAGACAACGGGCGGCACACGGGTTCCCCGCCGCCGGGGAACCCAGCCGAGCGTGCGAGAGGGTGCCACCGACCACGCCACCACGGGCCACCGGCTTTCGGCCGGCCTCGCAGCGATCGGCTCTCCCCCCCCCGGAAAAGCCGGGGGGGGGGGTCGGCAAAAAAAAAAAAAGCACACACAAGCGCGTCAACACGACCCGTGCTAGGCCACGGGGGTCGCGGGCCCGGGGAGAGGTGGGGGAAGGTGGAAAATGAGGCCCGCGCCTCTCTCGTAACGCCGCCCTTCTTTCTCTCTCTTTGCTCCGTTCTTTGCGCCCCACACCTCGACCACCGCTTTTTTTCTTTCTCGCTCGGCCTTCGGCTGGCACGGGCCCACGACCCTTTCGTCGCGCACGCTTCTCGGTGCCGCGGCTTAGGGCCACGAGGAAAAAAAAAAAAAAAGAAAACCAGGCCAAGGCGGGCGCCCCCCACTCCGCCCACCGGCCTAAGAAGCGGACCCGGTTGAAAAAAAGGACCCAGTCCCGCCGGCAACCACGGCAGCCGGGGCAGGCCAGACACCACGGGCCGCCCCGGCATAGTGGCTCGACCGCGCCGGTCACGACCGAAGGGAGAGCGGGGCGCCGCCGCCCCGCCCGCGACATTTCCCGGGGCTCTCTCTCTCTCTGTCGGGTTCCGGTCCGCAGGCCAGGGCGGCCCGGCCGCCGCGGCCGGCCGCCAGCCACACGAAATTCATTCCGCCCGCTCCGCGGGTCCCCGGCTTAAGGCCGAGGAAGGGGGACAACAACAACACACGGCTCGGGAAGGGACGGGGTGCCGCCACCCCGGCCCCAACAACTGGTCGGGCGACTTTCCCGGTCACCGAGCCCCTCGAGCAACCGGCACAGGCCGAGGCAAGGCCGCACGCCCCACGGGACGTCCCCGCGGCGCTTCCGACACGGACGACACACACGCTGGGCAAACAAGTCGGGAGGAGCGGGGAACGAGGCGCCGCCACCTCGGCGAACCGGGCCCGTCCTCGGGGCTTTCTGGGGGAAAAAGGCCGGGGGAAAGAGGCCTCAGCGGTCTCGATGCCGCAGAGCCCCGGCCGCGCCCACCCTTCAAAAGCCGCCGGCCACCACCGCAAAGCGGACGGACGGGCGGGGCCGAAAAAAAAAAAAAAAGCACCCGCGGCCGGAGCGGGGCCTCGGCTTAAGGCCGAGCAGCAAAGGGACGAGGCGCCGCCGCCTCGCCCGACACCATCGTATCTGGCCCGGAGGGAACACAGGGAGGGGCCCTCGCCCCCTTCGCGAAGCCGGCAGCAGCCGGGCCGGAGCGGGACGCGCTCGCGCGGCTTTTTCTCTCTCTCGCCATCTCAACTCCTCTGTACCCTTCTCCCCAGGGCACGACGGGAACCGGAACGGAGCCACGCGACTCGCGTCCCACACCTCGGGCGGCGCTTTCCTTCGCGCCGGCGGCCGCACGCGCGGCCGTCGCCTCTCGGCCCGCTTCGGACACAGGCACGGGACAGCCTGCGGGGATGCGGCCCGTCAACTCGCTCCCACAATACGGACAGACGAGTCCGGGACGGCGGACGCCCGCAAGACGACGAGTGGAACGTGACCGGGGGGGCGCCCTGGCGCACGCCGCCGCCGACCAAGACGTAACCGGAGGCAGCCCAAAACAGCGACCCCTTGGTGAACTTCCAGGAGCGGTGGGGAGAGCCGGTCTACCCGGCCACCCGCGGCAGTCCACCCA
>NW_028154591.1:117500-120000 GCF_965231275.1 Zosterops lateralis
TTTCAAACTTTTCCCGCCCCCGGCTCTTCTCCCGTCAACGAACGCAGTTGGCCCAGCGACAGCGGGGGCAGGGCGAGGAGCAGGGAAAGGGAGCGAGCGAAGTAAAAATCGAGGCCGGGAGCCGGGCCGCCGTCCGTTCGGGCACGGAGGCGGCGGGAACGCCGCCAGCTCCCGAAGACTCTCCTCTTCCCTCCCGGGGACAAGCCGGGCTACCCGGGCTTTGGCGGGCAGGCGGGAAGGCGAGCCGGGGAGAACAGGTCTACCCACAGCTTCCCTAGGCAGGAACCGAGTCCGGCCGCGGAGAGCAGGTCTACCCACCGCTTCCCTAGGCAGGAACTAAGTCCGGCCGCGGACAGGAGGTCTACCTCGGGAGCCAGCGGCCGGGAACTGAGTCCGGCCGCGGACAGCAGGTCTACCCACAGCCTCCCTAGGCAGGAACTAAGTCCGGCCGCGGAGAGCAGGTCTACCCACCGCTTCCCTAGGCAGGAACTAAGTCCGGCCGCGGACAGCAGGTCTACCCACAGCCTCCCTAGGCAGGAACCAAGTCCGGCCGCGGAGAGCAGGTCTACCCACAGCCTCCCTAGGCAGGAACCAAGTCCGGCCGCGGAGAGCAGGTCTACCCACCGCTTCCCTAGGCAGGAACCGAGTCCGGCCGCGGAGACCAGGTCTACCCCGGAAGCGAGGCCGGCCGCGGAGAGCAGGTCTACCCACAGCTTCCCTAGGCAGGAACCAAGTCCGGCCGCGGAGAGCAGGTCTACCTCGGGAGCCAGCGGCCGGGAACTGAGTCCGGCCGCGGACAGCAGGTCTACCCACAGCCTCCCTAGGCAGGAACTAAGTCCGGCCGCGGAGACCAGGTCTACCCCGGAAGCGAGGCCGGCCGCGGAGAGCAGGTCTACCCACAGCCTCCCTAGGCAGGAACTAAGTCCGGCCGCGGAGACCAGGTCTACCCTCCGCTTCCCTAGGCAGGAACCAAGTCCGGCCGCGGAGAGCAGATCTACCCACAGCCTCCCTAGGCAGGAACTAAGTCCGGCCGCGGAGACCAGGTCTACCCTCCGCTTCCCTAGGCAGGAACCAGTCCGGCCGCGGAGAGCAGGTCTACCCACAGCCTCCCTAGGAAGGAACTAAGTCCGGCCGCGGAGAGCAGGTCTACCCACCGCTTCCCTTAGGCAGGAACTAAGTCCGGCCGCGGAGACCAGGTCTACCCCGGAAGCGAGGCCGGCCGCGGAGAGCAGGTCTACCCACACCTTCCCTAGGCAGGAACCAAGTCCTGCCCGCGGGAGACCAGGTCTACCTCGGGAGCCAGCGGCCGGGAACTGAGTCCGGCCGCGGAGAGCAGGTCTACCCACAGCCTCCCTAGGCAGGAACTAAGTCCGGCCGCGGACAGCAGGTCTACCCACAGCCTCCCTAGGCAGGAACTAAGTCCGGCCGCGGAGACCAGGTCTACCCTCCGCTTCTCTAGGCAGGAACCAAGTCCGGCCGCGGAGACCAGGTCTACCCACAGCCTCCCTAGGAAGGAACTAAGTCCGGCCGCGGAGAGCAGGTCTACCCACCGCTTCCCTTAGGCAGGAACTAAGTCCGGCCGCGGAGAGCAGGTCTACCCACAGCTTCCCTAGGCAGGAACCAAGTCCGGCCGCGGAGAGCAGGTCTACCCACAGCTTCCCTAGGCAGGAACCAAGTCCGGCCGCGGACAGCAGGGTCTACCCACAGCCTCCCTAGGCAGGAACCAAGTCCGGCCTCGGAGACCAGGTCTACCTCGGGAGCCAGCGGCCGGGAACTGAGTCCGGCCGCGGAGAGCAGGTCTACCCACAGCCTCCCTAGGCAGGAACTAAGTCCGGCCGCGGACAGCAGGTCTACCCACAGCCTCCCTAGGCAGGAACTAAGTCCGGCCGCGGACAGCAGGTCTACCCACAGCCTCCCTAGGCAGGAACTAAGTCCGGCCGCGGAGACCAGGTCTACCCAGCGCTTCCCTAGGCAGGAACCAAGTCCGGCCGCGGAGACCAGGTCTACCCACAGCCTCCCTAGGAAGGAACAAAGTCCGGCCGCGGAGAGCAGGTCTACCCACCGCTTCCCTAGGCAGGAACTAAGTCCGGCCGCGGAGACCAGGTCTACCTCGGGAGCCAGCGGCCGGGAACTGAGTCCGGCCGCGGACAGCAGGTCTACCCACGGCCTCCCTAGGCAGGAACCAAGTCCGGCCGCGGAGACCAGGTCTACCCCGGAAGCGAGGCCGGCCGCGGAGAGCAGGTCTACCCACAGCCTCCCTAGGCAGGAACCAAGTCCGGCCGCGGAGACCAGGTCTACCCCGGAAGCGAGGCCGGCCGCGGAGAGCAGGTCTACCCACAGCCTCCCTAGGCAGGAACTAAGTCCGGCCGCGGAGACCAGGTCTACCCTCCGCTTCCCTAGGCAGGAACCAAGTCCGGCCGCGGAGAGCAGGTCTACCCACAGCCTCCCTAGGAAGGAACTAAGTCCGGCCGCGGAGACCAGGTCTACCCGGAAGCGAGGC
>NW_028154591.1:132500-142500 GCF_965231275.1 Zosterops lateralis
CGCTTCCCCTCAGCGAGACAACGGGCGGCACACGGGTTCCCCGCCGCCGGGGAACCCAGCCGAGCGTGCGAGAGGGTGCCACCGACCAACGCCACCACGGGCCACCGGCTTTCGGCCGGCCTCGCAGCGATCGGCTTCCCCCCCCCCGGAAAAGCCGGGGGGGGTCGGCAAAAAAAAAAAAAAGGCACACACAAGCGCGTCAACACGACCCGTGCTAGGCCACGGGGGTCGCGGGCCCGGGGAGAGGTGGGGGAAGGTGGAAAATGAGGCCCGCGCCTCTCTCGTAACGCCGCCCTTCTTCTCTCTCTTTGCTCAGTTCTTTGCCCCACACACCCTCGACACCACCGCTTTTTTTCTTTCTCGCTCGGCCTTCGGCTGGCACGGGCCCACGACCCTTTCGTCGCGCACGCTTCTCGGTGCCGCGGCTTAGGGCCACGAGGAAAAAAAAAAAAAAAAAAAAAGAAAACAAGGCCAAGGCGGGCGCCCCCCACTCCGCCCACCGGCCTAAGAAGCGGACCCGGTTGAAAAAAAGGACCCAGTCCCGCCGGCAACCACGGCAGCCGGGGCAGGCCAGACACCACGGGCTGCCCCGGCATAGTGGCTCGACCGCGCCGGTCACGACCGAAGGGAGAGCGGGGCGCCGCCGCCCCGCCCGCGACATTTCCCGGGGCTCTCTCTCTCTGTCGGGTTCCGGTCCGCAGGCCAGGTCGGCCCGGCCGCCGCGGCCGGCCGCCAGCCGCACGAAATTCATCCCGCCCGCTCCGCGGGTCCCCGGCTTAAGGCCGAGGAAGGGGGACAACAACAACACACGGCTCGGGAAGGGACGGGGTGCCGCCACCCCGGCCCCAACAACTGGTCGGGCGACTTTCCCGGTCACCGAGCCCCTCGAGAGCAACCGGCACAGGCCGAGGCAAGGCCGCACGCCCCACGGGACGTCCCCGCGGCGCTTCCGACACGGACAACACACACGCTGGGCAAACAAGTCGGGAGGAGCGGGGAACGAGGCGCCGCCACCTCGGCGAACCGGGCCCATCCTCGGGGCTTTCTGGGGGAAAAAGGCCGGGGGAAAGAGGCCTCAGCGGTCTCGATGCCGCAGAGCCCCGGCCGCGCCCACCCTTCAAAAGCCGCCGGCCACCACCGCAAAGCGGACGGGCGGGCGGGCCGAAAAAAAAAAAAAAAAGCACCCGCGCGGCCGAGCGGGGCCTCGGCTTAAGGCCGAGCAGCAAAGGGACGAGGCGCCGCCGCCTCGCCCAACACCATCGTATCTGGCCCGGAGGAAACACAGGGAGGGCCCTCGCCCCCTTCGCGAAACCGGCAGCAGCCGGGCCGGAGCGGGACGCGCTCGCGCGGCTTTTTCTCTCTCGCCATCTCAACTCCTCTGTACCCTTCTCCCCAGGGCACGACGGGAACCGGAACGGAGCCACGCGACTCGCGTCCCACACCTCGGGCGGCGCTTTCCTTCGCGCCGGCGGCCGCACGCGCGGCCGTCGCCTCTCGGCCCGCTTCGGACACAGGCACGGGACAGCCTGCGGGGATGCGGCCCGTCAACTCGCTCCCACAATACGGACAGACGAGTCCGGGACGGCGGACGCCCGCAAGACGACGAGTGGAACGTGACCGGGGGGGCGCCCTGGCGCACGCCGCCGCCGACCAAGACGTAACCGGAGGCAGCCCAAAACAGCGACCCCTTGGTGAACTTCCAGGCGCGGTGGGGAGAGCCGGTCTACCCGGCCTCCCGCGGCAGTCCACCCAAGTCCCGCCGGAGCGGGGTAGACCTGTTCGCCCCGCGACCGCGGGCCGCCGCAGGACCGCGCCGACCTCTCTGCAGGCGGCCGGCGAGCGCCGCGGCAGGCCCCGGAGCCGGGTAGACCTGACGTCCCCGGGCCGCCCCGGAGCGGGGTAGACCTGTTCGCCCCGCGACCGCGGGCCGCCGCGCCGCCCCGCCGACCTCTCTGTCGAAGGGGTCGGCAAGCGCCGCGGCGGGCCCCGGGGCGGGGTAGACCTGGCGTCCCGGCGCCGACCCGGAGCGGGGTAGACCTGGCGTCCCGGGGCCGCCCCGGAGCGGGGTAGACCTGGCGTCCCGGGGCCGCCCCGGAGCGGGGTAGACCTGGCGTCCCGGGGCCGCCCCGGAGAGAGGTAGACCTGGCGTCCCGGGGCCGCCCCGGAGAGAGGTAGACCTGGCGTCCCGGGGCCGCCCCGGAGCGGGGTAGACCTGTTCGCCCCGCGACCGCGGGCCGCCGCGGCGTCGCGCCGACCTCTTTGCAGGCGGCCGGCGAGCGCCGCGGCGCCGACCCGGAGCCGGGTAGACCTGCCGTCCCCAGGCCGCGCCCGGAGCGGGGTAGACCTGGCGTCCCGGGGCCGCCCCGGAGAGAGGTAGACCTGGCGTCCCGGCGCCGACCCGGAGCGGGGTAGACCTGGCGTCCCGGGGCCGCCCCGGAGCGGGGTAGACCTGGCGTCCCGGGGCCGCCCCGGAGAGAGGTAGACCTGGCGTCCCGGGGCCGTCCCGGAGAGAGGTAGACCTGGCGTCCCGGGGCCGCCCCGGAGCGGGGTAGACCTGTTCGCCCCGCGACCGCGGGCCGCCGCGGCGCCGCGCCGACCTCTCTGCAGGCGGCCGGCGAGCGCCGCGGCGCCGCCCCGGAGCCGGGTAGACCTGGCGTCCCCAGGCCGCGCCCGGAGCGGGGTAGACCTGGCGTCCCGGGGCCGCCCCGGAGAGAGGTAGACCTGGCGTCCCGGGGCCGCCCCGGAGAGAGGTAGACCTGGCGTCCCGGGGCCGCCCCGGAGCGGGGTAGACCTGGCGTCCCGGGGCCGCCCCGGAGAGAGGTAGACCTGGCGTCCCGGGGCCGTCCCGGAGAGAGGTAGACCTGGCGTCCCGGGGCCGCCCCGGAGAGAGGTAGACCTGGCGTCCCGGGGCCGCGCCCGGAGCGGGGTAGACCTGGCGTCCCCAGGCCGCGCCCGGAGCGGGGTAGACGTGTTCGTCCCGGACTGGGTGGGGGGGCTACCGGTTCACCCTGCCATTTCACGCCGCCAAAGCGCTGCACCTACGCCCCGGGGCCGGCTAGACGAGGCGTCCCGCTGCCACCCCGCAGCCGGAGGAAAGCTCACAGCCTCGTAGCGCCGCCCAGCCGGATGGCTCCAGTGGCCCCCCTCCCGCCCACCCAACCAACCCGCTTTCAAGACCACAACCTATTTTCGACAAAATCCTCGCTCCCCCACCCCCTGCTTTTCATTTGCTCGTTTGGTTTTTTGGGGGGGTTATTTTTGTTGTTGTTGTTGTTGGGTTTTTTGGGGGGGTTTTGGGGTTTTTTTTTTGGTTTGGTTTGGTTTGATTTGGTTTGTTTTGGTTTGGTTTGGTTTTTTGAGGGGGTTTTTTTGGTTTTTTTTCATTTCCTGGAAGAACGGCTCTCCCACTCACTCGCAACAAGAAAGGTTTCAGGAAGAAAACGAGCTCGGCAAACCCGAGCTGTTTTCTTTTCGCGCCCGGACCGCTCCCGGCCGAGCTGATTGGGCAGGCTGCGCCCTGCCCTCGGCCCGCTCACGCGCCGAACCACCAAAACGGCGCCCCTTCCCCCACCCCCCCCCTCCCCCCCCTGCACCAGAACCTATGGGGGAACAGCGGGGAGGGGCAGCAGGGACGGGCGGCCGAACCCGGCGCGGCTCGCCTCGCCTCGCCCCTTCCCCCCACCGACAGGGGCCGTGGCCGGGCGGCCGGCAAGCGGGCGGCCGCTTTCGGGCCGGTTCTTTCACGGTCGGCCGAGGTCTTCGGCCCTCGGCGCGGGGCTAGCGGGCCGCTGGGACCCGAGGCCGCGGCGCCCGGGGCCGGCACGAGGCCGCCGGCCCTCAGCCCGCCTTCACACAGACGGAGACGGACTCCCCCACTCGACACGCTCACATCCCGATGCCGCCCTCTCGGACGGGCCACCCCCCCACTCCGGCCAACAGCGCCACAGACGGGCGCACGCAGGCACACGCGCACGCACCCATCCACCCACGCATACTCTCGCATGCCCTCTCTCCCCGCCCCCGCCCCTGCCTCGGCTGTCGCGGCCGCCCATCGACGGTTGAGGGCGCCCTGCCCTCCGCCGTCAGCCTCCCTGGCGCTGCCTTCAGCCGTCTCCCGCCCCCCTCAGCGGTTGGGGGCGCCCCGCCCTCCACCGTCAGCCTCCCTGGCGCCACTTTCAAACTTTTCCCGCCCCCGGCTCTTCTCCCGTCAACGAACGCAGTTGGCCCAGCGACAGCGGGGGCAGGGCGAGGAGCAGGGAAAGGGAGCGAGCGAAGTAAAAATCGAGGCCGGGAGCCGGGCCGCCGTCCGTTCGGGCACGGAGGCGGCGGGAACGCCGCCAGCTCCCGAAGACTCTCCTCTTCCCTCCCGGGGACAAGCCGGGCTACCCGGGCTTTGGCGGGCAGGCGGGAAGGCGAGCCGGGGAGAACAGGTCTACCCACAGCTTCCCTAGGCAGGAACCGAGTCCGGCCGCGGACAGCAGGTCTACCCACAGCTTCCCTAGGCAGGAACCGAGTCCGGCCGCGGAGACCAGGTCTACCTCGGGAGCCAGCGGCCGGGAACTGAGTCCGGCCGCGGACAGCAGGTCTACCCACAGCCTCCCTAGGCAGGAACTAAGTCCGGCCGCGGAGACCAGGTCTACCCACCGCTTCCCTAGGCAGGAACCGAGGCCGGCCGCGGAGAGCAGGTCTACCCACAGCCTCCCTAGGCAGGAACTAAGTCCGGCCGCGGAGACCAGGTCTACCCACCGCTTCCCTAGGCAGGAACCGAGGCCGGCCGCGGACAGCAGGTCTACCCACAGCCTCCCTAGGCAGGAACAAAGTCCGGCCGCGGAGACCAGGTCTACCCTCCGCTTCCCTAGGCAGGAACCAAGTCCGGCCGCGGAGACCAGGTCTACCCACAGCCTCCCTAGGAAGGAACTAAGTCCGGCCGCGGACAGCAGGTCTACCCACCGCTTCCCTTAGGCAGGAACTAAGTCCGGCCGCGGAGACCAGGTCTACCCCGGAAGCGAGGCCGGCCGCGGAGAGCAGGTCTACCCAGCGCTTCCCTAGGCAGGAACCGAGGCCGGCCGCGGAGAGCAGGTCTACCCAGCGCTTCCCTAGGCAGGAACTAAGTCCGGCCGCGGAGAGCAGGTCTACCCACCGCTTCCCTAGGCAGGAACTAAGTCCGGCCGCGGAGACCAGGTCTACCCCGGAAGCGAGGCCGGCCGCGGACAGCAGGTCTACCCACAGCCTCCCTAGGCAGGAACTAAGTCCGGCCGCGGAGACCAGGTCTACCCACCGCTTCCCTAGGCAGGAACCGAGGCCGGCCGCGGAGAGCAGGTCTACCCACAGCTTCCCTAGGCAGGAACCAAGTCCAGGCGCGGAGAGCAGGTCTACCCACAGCTTCCCTAGGCAGGAATCAAGTCCGGCCGCGGAGACCAGGTCTACCTCGGGAGCCAGCGGCCGGAAACTGAGTCCGGCCGCGGAGAGCAGGTCTACCCACAGCTTCCCTAGGCAGGAACCAAGTCCGGCCGCGGAGAGCAGGTCTACCCACAGCTTCCCTAGGCAGGAACTAAGTCCGGCCTCGGAGACCAGGTCTACCTCGGGAGCCAGCGGCCGGGAACTGAGTCCGGCCGCGGAGAGCAGGTCTACCCACAGCTTCCCTAGGCAGGAACCAAGTCCGGCCGCGGAGAGCAGGTCTACCCACCGCTTCCCTTAGGCAGGAACTAAGTCCGGCCGCGGACAGCAGGTCTACCCCGGAAGCGAGGCCGGCCGCGGAGAGCAGGTCTACCCACAGCTTCCCTAGGCAGGAACCAAGTCCGGCCGCGGAGACCAGGTCTACCTCGGGAGCCAGCGGCCGGGAACTGAGTCCGGCCGCGGAGAGCAGGTCTACCCACAGCCTCCCTAGGCAGGAACTAAGTCCGGCCGCGGACAGCAGGTCTACCCACAGCCTCCCTAGGCAGGAACTAAGTCCGGCCGCGGAGACCAGGTCTACCCACAGCCTCCCTAGGCAGGAACTAAGTCCGGCCGCGGAGACCAGGTCTACCCCGGAAGCGAGGCCGGCCGCGGAGAGCAGGTCTACCCACAGCTTCCCTAGGCAGGAACCAAGTCCGGCCGCGGAGAGCAGGTCTACCCACAGCTTCCCTAGGCAGGAATCAAGTCCGGCCGCGGAGACCAGGTCTACCCCGGAAGCGAGGCCGGCCGCGGAGACCAGGTCTACCCACAGCCTCCCCAGGAAGGAACCGAGGCCGGCCGCGGACAGCAGGTCTACCCACAGCTTCCCTAGGCAGGAACCAAGTCCGGCCGCGGAGAGCAGGTCTACCCACAGCTTCCCTAGGCAGGAACCAAGTCCGGCCGCGGAGACCAGGTCTACCTCGGGAGCCAGCGGCCGGGAACTGAGTCCGGCCGCGGAGAGCAGGTCTACCCACAGCCTCCCTAGGCAGGAACTAAGTCCGGCCGCGGAGAGCAGGTCTACCCACAGCTTCCCTAGGCAGGAACTAAGTCCGGCCGCGGAGACCAGGTCTACCCACAGCCTCCCTAGGCAGGAACTAAGTCCGGCCGCGGAGACCAGGTCTACCCACAGCCTCCCTAGGCAGGAACTAAGTCCGGCCGCGGAGACCAGGTCTACCCTCCGCTTCCCTAGGCAGGAACCAAGTCCGGCCGCGGAGACCAGGTCTACCCACAGCTTCCCTAGGCAGGAACCAAGTCCGGCCGCGGAGACCAGGTCTACCTCGGGGACCAGCGGCCGGGAACTGAGTCCGGCCGCGGAGAGCAGGTCTACCCACAGCCTCCCTAGGCAGGAACTAAGTCCGGCCGCGGAGAGCAGGTCTACCCACCGCTTCCCTAGGCAGGAACCGAGGCCGGCCGCGGAGAGCAGGTCTACCCACAGCTTCCCTAGGCAGGAACCAAGTCCGGCCGCGGAGAGCAGGTCTACCCACAGCTTCCCTAGGCAGGAATCAAGTCCGGCCGCGGAGACCAGGTCTACCTCGGGAGCCAGCGGCCGGAAACTGAGTCCGGCCGCGGAGAGCAGGTCTACCCACAGCTTCCCTAGGCAGGAACCAAGTCCGGCCGCGGAGAGCAGGTCTACCCACAGCTTCCCTAGGCAGGAACCAAGTCCGGCCGCGGAGAGCAGGTCTACCCACAGCCTCCCTAGGCAGGAACTAAGTCCGGCCGCGGAGACCAGGTCTACCCACAGCTTCCCTAGGCAGGAACCGAGGCCGGCCGCGGAGAGCAGGTCTACCCACAGCTTCCCTAGGCAGGAACCAAGTCCGGCCGCGGAGAGCAGGTCTACCCACAGCTTCCCTAGGCAGGAATCAAGTCCGGCCGCGGAGACCAGGTCTACCTCGGGAGCCAGCGGCCGGAAACTGAGTCCGGCCGCGGAGAGCAGGTCTACCCACAGCTTCCCTAGGCAGGAACCAAGTCCGGCCGCGGAGAGCAGGTCTACCCACAGCTTCCCTAGGCAGGAACTAAGTCCGGCCTCGGAGACCAGGTCTACCTCGGGAGCCAGCGGCCGGGAACTGAGTCCGGCCGCGGAGAGCAGGTCTACCCACAGCCTCCCTAGGCAGGAACTAAGTCCGGCCGCGGAGACCAGGTCTACCCACAGCTTCCCTAGGCAGGAACCGAGGCCGGCCGCGGAGAGCAGGTCTACCCACAGCTTCCCTAGGCAGGAACTAAGTCCGGCCGCGGAGAGCAGGTCTACCCACAGCTTCCCTAGGCAGGAATCAAGTCCGGCCGCGGAGACCAGGTCTACCTCGGGAGCCAGCGGCCGGAAACTGAGTCCGGCCGCGGAGAGCAGGTCTACCCACAGCTTCCCTAGGCAGGAACCAAGTCCGGCCGCGGAGAGCAGGTCTACCCACCGCTTCCCTAGGTAGGAACTAAGTCCGGCCGCGGACAGCAGGTCTACCCCGGAAGCGAGGCCGGCCGCGGAGAGCAGGTCTACCCACAGCTTCCCTAGGCAGGAACCAAGTCCGGCCGCGGAGAGCAGGTCTACCCACCGCTTCCCTAGGCAGGAACCAAGTCCGGCCTCGGAGACTAGGTCTACCTCGGGAGCCAGCGGCCGGGAACTGAGTCCGGCCGCGGAGAGCAGGTCTACCCACAGCCTCCCTAGGCAGGAACTAAGTCCGGCCGCGGAGAGCAGGTCTACCCACCGCTTCCCTAGGTAGGAACTAAGTCCGGCCGCGGACAGCAGGTCTACCCCGGAAGCGAGGCCGGCCGCGGAGAGCAGGTCTACCCACAGCTTCCCTAGGCAGGAACCAAGTCCGGCCGCGGAGAGCAGGTCTACCCACCGCTTCCCTAGGCAGGAACCAAGTCCGGCCTCGGAGACTAGGTCTACCTCGGGAGCCAGCGGCCGGGAACTGAGTCCGGCCGCGGAGAGCAGGTCTACCCACAGCCTCCCTAGGCAGGAACTAAGACCGGCCGCGGACAGCAGGTCTACCCACCGCTTCCCTAGGCAGGAACCGAGGCCGGCCGCGGACAGCAGGTCTACCCACAGCCTCCCTAGGCAGGAACTAAGTCCGGCCGCGGAGACCAGGTCTACCTCGGGAGCCAGCGGCCGGGAACTGAGTCCGGCCGCGGAGAGCAGGTCTACCCACAGCTTCCCTAGGCAGGAACCAAGTCCTGCCGCGGAGACCAGGTCTACCTCGGGAGCCAGCGGCCGGGAACTGAGTCCGGCCGCGGAGAGCAGGTCTACCCACAGCTTCCCTAGGCAGGAACTAAGTCCGGCCGCGGACAGCAGGTCTACCCACCGCTTCCCTAGGCAGGAACCGAGGCCGGCCGCGGAGAGCAGGTCTACCCACAGCTTCCCTAGGCAGGAACCAAGTCCTGCCGCGGAGACCAGGTCTACCTCGGGAGCCAGCGGCCGGGAACTGAGTCCGGCCGCGGAGAGCAGGTCTACCCACAGCTTCCCTAGGCAGGAACTAAGTCCGGCCGCGGAGACCAGGTCTACCCCGGAAGCGAGGCCGGCCGCGGAGAGCAGGTCTACCCACAGCCTCCCTAGGCAGGAACTGAGTCCGGCCGCGGAGAGCAGGTCTACCCACAGCTTCCCTAGGCAGGAACCAAGTCCGGCCGCGGAGAGCAGGTCTACCTCGGGAGCCAGCGGCCGGGAACTGAGTCCGGCCGCGGAGACCAGGTCTACCCACAGCCTCCCTAGGCAGGAACTAAGTCCGGCCGCGGAGAGCAGGTCTACCCACCGCTTCCCTAGGCAGGAACTAAGTCCGGCCGCGGAGAGCAGGTCTACCCACCGCTTCCCTAGGCAGGAACTAAGTCCGGCCGCGGAGAGCAGGTCTACCCACAGCTTCCCTAGGCAGGAACTAAGTCCGGCCGCGGAGAGCAGGTCTACCCACCGCTTCCCTAGGCAGGAACCAAGTCCGGCCGCGGAGAGCAGGTCTACCCCGGAAGCGAGGCCGGCCGCGGAGAGCAGGTCTACCCACAGCTTCCCTAGGCAGGAACCGAGGCCGGCCGCGGAGAGCAGGTCTACCCACAGCTTCCCTAGGCAGGAACCAAGTCCTGCCGCGGAGACCAGGTCTACCTCGGGAGCCAGCGGCCGGGAACTGAGTCCGGCCGCGGAGAGCAGGTCTACCCACAGCTTCCCTAGGCAGGAACTAAGTCCGGCCGCGGAGACCAGGTCTACCCCGGAAGCGAGGCCGGCCGCGGAGAGCAGGTCTACCCACAGCCTCCCTAGGCAGGAACTGAGTCCGGCCGCGGAGAGCAGGTCTACCCACAGCTTCCCTAGGCAGGAACCAAGTCCGGCCGCGGAGAGCAGGTCTACCTCGGGAGCCAGCGGCCGGGAACTGAGTCCGGCCGCGGAGACCAGGTCTACCCACAGCCTCCCTAGGCAGGAACTAAGTCCGGCCGCGGAGACCAGGTCTACCCTCCGCTTCCCTAGGCAGGAACCAAGTCCGGCCGCGGAGACCAGGTCTACCCACCGCTTCCCTAGGCAGGAACTAAGTCCGGCCGCGGAGACCAGGTCTACCTCGGGAGCCAGCGGCCGGGAACTGAGTCCGGCCGCGGACAGCAGGTCTAC
>NW_028154591.1:155000-160000 GCF_965231275.1 Zosterops lateralis
GCCGCCCTTCTTTCTCTTCGCTCAGTTCTTTGCCCCACACACCCTCGACCACCGCTTTTTTTCTTTCTCGCTCGGCCTTCGGCTGGCACGGGCCCACGACCCTTTCGTCGCGCACGCTTCTCGGTGCCGCGGCTTAGGGCCACGAGGAAAAAAAAAAAAAAAAGAAAACAAGGCCAAGGCGGGCGCCCCCCACTCCGCCCGCCGGCCTAAGAAGCGGACCCGGTTGAAAAAAAGGACCCAGTCCCGCCGGCAACCACGGCAGCCGGGGCAGGCCAGACACCACGGGCCGCCCCCGGCATAGTGGCTCGACCGCGCCGGTCACGACCGAAGGGAGAGCGGGGCGCCGCCGCCCCGCCCGCGACATTTCCCGGGGCTCTCTCTCTCTGTCGGGTTCCGGTCCGCAGGCCAGGTCGGCCCGGCCGCCGCGGCCGGCCGCCAGCCACACGAAATTCATTCCCGCCCGCTCCGCGGGTCCCCGGCTTAAGGCCGAGGAAGGGGGACAACAACAACACACGGCTCGGGAAGGGACGGGGTGCCGCCACCCCGGCCCCAACAACTGGTCGGGCGACTTTCCCGGTCACCGAGCCCCTCGAGCAACCGGCACAGGCCGAGGCAAGGCCGCACGCCCCACGGGACGTCCCCCGCGGCGCTTCCGACACGGACGACACACACGCTGGGCAAACAAGTCGGGAGGAGCGGGGAACGAGGCGCCGCCACCTCGGCGAACCGGGCCCGTCCTC
Source organism: Zosterops lateralis (assembly GCF_965231275.1). Lineage (NCBI taxonomy): Eukaryota > Metazoa > Chordata > Aves > Passeriformes > Zosteropidae > Zosterops > Zosterops lateralis. Next base: position 155,741 of record NW_028154591.1, read on the forward strand.
GGGGCTTTCTGGGGGAAAAAGGCCGGGGGAAAGAGGCCTCAGCGGTCTCGATGCCGCAGAGCCCCGGCCGCGCCCACCCTTCAAAAGCCGCCGGCCACCACCGCAAAGCGGACGGACGGGCGGGCCGAAAAAAAAAAAAAGCACCCGCGCGGCCGAGCGGGGCCTCGGCTTAAGGCCGAGCAGCAAAGGGACGAGGCGCCGCCGCCTCGCCCGGCACCATCGTATCTGGCCCGGAGGGAACACAGGGAGGGCCCTCGCCCCCTTCGCGAAACCGGCAGCAGCCGGGCCGGAGCGGGACGCGCTCGCGCGGCTTTTTCTCTCTCGCCATCTCAACTCCTCTGTACCCTTCTCCCCAGGGCACGACGGGAACCGGAACGGAGCCACGCGACTCGCGTCCCACACCTCGGGCGGCGCTTTCCTTCGCGCCGGCGGCCGCACGCGCGGCCGTCGCCTCTCGGCCCGCTTCGGACACAGGCACGGGACAGCCTGCGGGGATGCGGCCCGTCAACTCGCTCCCACAATACGGACAGACGAGTCCGGGACGGCGGACGCCCGCAAGACGACGAGTGGAACGTGACCGGGGGGGCGCCCTGGCGCACGCCGCCGCCGACCAAGACGTAACCGGAGGCAGCCCAAAACAGCGACCCCTTGGTGAACTTCCAGGCGCGGTGGGGAGAGCCGGTCTACCCGGCCACCCGCGGCAGTCCACCCAAGTCCCGCCGGAGCGGGGTAGACCTGTTCGCCCCGCGACCGCGGGCCGCCGCGGCGCCGCGCCGACCTCTCTGCAGGCGGCCGGCGAGCGCCGCGGCGCCGACCCGGAGCCGGGTAGACCTGGCGTCCCGGGGCCGCCCCGGAGCGGGGTAGACCTGGCGTCCCGGGGCCGCCCCGGAGCGGGGTAGACCTGGCGTCCCGGGCCCGCCCCGGAGAGAGGTAGACCTGGCGTCCCGGGGCCGCCCCGGAGAGAGGTAGACCTGGCGTCCCGGGGCCGCCCCGGAGAGAGGTAGACCTGGCGTCCCGGGGCCGCCCCGGAGAGAGGTAGACCTGGCGTCCCGGCGCCGCCCCGGAGCGGGGTAGACCTCTTCGCCCCGCGACCGCGGGCCGCCGCGGCGCCGCGCCGACCTCTCTGCAGGCGGCCGGCGAGCGCCGCGGCAGGCCCCGGAGCCGGGTAGACCTGACGTCCCCGGGCCGCCCGGGAGCGGGGTAGACCTGTTCGCCCCGCGACCGCGGGCCGCCGCGCCGCCCCGCCGACCTCTCTCTCGAAGGGGTCGGCAAGCGCCGCGGCGGGCCCCGGAGCGGGGTAGACCTGGCGTCCCGGGGCCGCCCCGGAGCGGGGTAGACCTGGCGTCCCGGGCCCGCCCCGGAGAGAGGTAGACCTGGCGTCCCGGGGCCGCCCCGGAGAGAGGTAGACCTGGCGTCCCGGGGCCGCCCCGGAGAGAGGTAGACCTGGCGTCCCGGGGCCGCCCCGGAGAGAGGTAGACCTGGCGTCCCGGCGCCGCCACGGAGCGGGGTAGACCTGTTCGCCCCGCGACCGCGGGCCGCCGCGGCGCCGCGCCGACCGCTTTGCAGGCGGCCGGCGATCGCCGCGGCGCCGACCCGGAGCCGGGTAGACCTGGCGTCCCGGGGCCGCCCCGGAGCGGGGTAGACCTGGCGTCCCGGGGCCGCCCCGGAGCGGGGTAGACCTGGCGTCCCGGGCCCGCCCCGGAGAGAGGTAGACCTGGCGTCCCGGGGCCGCCCCGGAGAGAGGTAGACCTGGCGTCCCGGGGCCGCCCCGGAGAGAGGTAGACCTGGCGTCCCGGCGCCGCCCCGGAGCGGGGTAGACCTGTTCGCCCCGCGACCGCGGGCCGCCGCGGCGCCGCGCCGACCTCTTTGCAGGCGGCCGGCGAGCGCCGCGGCGCCGACCCGGAGCCGGGTAGACCTGGCGTCCCGGGGCCGCCCCGGAGAGAGGTAGACCTGGCGTCCCCAGGCCGCGCCCGGAGCGGGGTAGACGTGTTCGTCCCGGACTGGGTGGGGGGGCTACCGGTTCACCCTGCCATTTCACGCCGCCAAAGCGCTGCACCTACGCCCCGGGGCCGGCTAGACGAGGCGTCCCGCTGCCACCCCGCAGCCGGAGGAAAGCTCACAGCCTCGTAGCGCCGCCCAGCCGGATGGCTCCAGTGGCCCCCCTCCCGCCCACCCAACCAACCCGCTTTCAAGACCACAACCTATTTTCGACAAAATCCTCGCTCCCCCACCCCCTGCTTTTCATTTGCTCGTTTGGTTTTTTGGGGGGGTTATTTTTGTTGTTGTTGTTGTTGGGGTTTTTGGGGAGATTTTGGGGGTTTTTTTTGGTTTGGTTTGGTTTGGTTTGGTTTGGTTTTTTGAGGGGGTTTTTTTGGTTTTTTTTCATTTCCTGGAAGAACGGCTCTCCCACTCACTCGCAACAAGAAAGGTCTCCGGAAGAAAACGAGCTCGGCAAACCCGAGCTGTTTTCTTTTCGCGCCCGGACCGCTCCCGGCCGAGCTGATTGGGCAGGCTGCGCCCTGCCCTCGGCCCGCTCACGCGCCGAACCACCAAAACGGCGCCCCTGCCCCCCCCCCCTCCCCCCCCTGCACCAGAACCTATGGGGGAACAGCGGGGAGGGGCAGCAGGGACGGGCGGCCGAACCCGGCGCGGCTCGCCTCGCCTCGCCCCTTCCCCCCACCGACAGGGGCCGTGGCCGGGCGGCCGGCAAGCGGGCGGCCGCTTTCGGGCCGGTTCTTTCACGGTCCGCCGAGGTCTTCGGCCCTCGGCGCGGGGCTAGCGGGCCGCTGGGACCCGAGGCCGCGGCGCCCGGGGCCGGCACGAGGCCGCCGGCCCTCAGCCCGCCTTCACACAGACGGAGACGGACTCCCCCACTCGACACGCTCACATCCCGATGCCGCCCTCTCGGACGGGCCACCCCCCCACTCCGGCCAACAGCGAGACAGACGGGCGCAGGCAGGCACACGCGCACGCACCCATCCACCCACGCATACTCTCGCATGCCCTCTCTCCCCGCCCCCGCCCCTGCCTCGGCTGTCGCGGCCGCCCATCGACGGTTGAGGGCGCCCTGCCCTCCGCCGTCAGCCTCCCTGGCGCTGCCTTCAGCCGTCTCCCGCCCCCCTCAGCGGTTGGGGGCGCCCCGCCCTCCACCGTCAGCCTCCCTGGCGCCACTTTCAAACTTTTCCCGCCCCCGGCTCTTATCCCGTCAACGAACGCAGTTGGCCCAGCGACAGCGGGGGCAGGGCGAGGAGCAGGGAAAGGGAGCGAGCGAAGTAAAAATCGAGGCCGGGAGCCGGGCCGCCGTCCGTTCGGGCACGGAGGCGGCGGGAACGCCGCCAGCTCCCGAAGACTCTCCTCTTCCCTCCCGGGGACAAGCCGGGCTACCCGGGCTTTGGCGGGCAGGCGGGAAGGCGAGCCGGGGAGAACAGGTCTACCCACAGCTTCCCTAGGCAGGAACCGAGTCCGGCCGCGGACAGCAGGTCTACCCACCGCTTCCCTAGGCAGGAACCAAGTCCGGCCGCGGAGAGCAGGTCTACCCCGGAAGCGAGGCCGGCCGCGGAGAGCAGGTCTACCCACAGCTTCCCTAGGCAGGAACCAAGTCCGGCCGCGGAGACCAGGTCTACCTCGGGAGCCAGCGGCCGGGAACTGAGTCCGGCCGCGGAGAGCAGGTCTACCCACAGCTTCCCTAGGCAGGAACTAAGTCCGGCCGCGGAGACCAGGTCTACCCACAGCCTCCCTAGGCAGGAACTAAGTCCGGCCGCGGAGAGCAGGTCTACCCACCGCTTCCCTTAGGCAGGAACTAAGTCCGGCCGCGGAGATCAGGTCTACCCCGGAAGCGAGGCCGGCCGCGGAGAGCAGGTCTACCTACAGCTTCCCTAGGCAGGAACTAAGTCCGGCCGCGGAGACCAGGTCTACCCTCCGCTTCCCTAGGCAGGAACCAAGTCCGGCCGCGGAGACCAGGTCTACCCACAGCCTCCCTAGGAAGGAACTAAGTCCGGCCGCGGAGAGCAGGTCTACCCACCGCTTCCCTTAGGCAGGAACTAAGTCCGGCCGCGGAGACCAGGTCTACCCCGGAAGCGAGGCCGGCCGCGGAGACCAGGTCTACCCACAGCTTCCCTAGGAAGGAACTGAGTCCGGCCGCGGAGAGCAGGTCTACCCACAGCCTCCCTAGGCAGGAACCAAGTCCGGCCTCGGAGACTAGGTCTACCTCGGGAGCCAGCGGCCGGGAACTAAGTCCGGCCGCGGAGACCAGGTCTACCC
>NW_028154591.1:165000-167500 GCF_965231275.1 Zosterops lateralis
AGTACAGGATGGCATCGCAGGTACTCGAGGGTAGGTGGAGCCAATCTTTAACTGCTGTCCGAACTTTTTGATCAAGATTTTCCAGGAATCCTGCTTTCAGCTCTGAGTGGTCAGCCAGGTAGGTTAGTCTGGGGATGGTGAACGTTTTAAGGACATCAATTTTCTGTAGAGGTTTAAGTGGAGCTTTATCAATTCGTTCCAGCCAGATTTCTAGTTTTGTGTGGAGGTCAGATTTAGAGATTCCAATCCAGGGGTCAATTTGCAGGCCCAGGTATTTCTCAGAATCACCAGGATCGATCATATGCAGGGGTGTGCCATTGATGGTCCAGGCAGCACAGTCATTGACGGTGTAAGAGTCTTTTGTCGGCTTGATGTAAAAGCCGTGGCATTTTTCCCCCTGTGTTCTGAGGCCGGTGAGGTTACAGAAGGTTTCAAGTAACTTGATGTTCCACGTCATGTCCTCCCAGGAGTCACTCAGCAGGACCAGATCATCTGCGAATGCCATCGCTGTGATGCTGCTCCCACCACGGTGGTGCCCATAGCCGCTCTCTTCCAGCTCGCTCAGGAGGGGATCCATCGCCAGGTTGAACAGGAAAGGAGACATCGGGTCACCCTGCTTTACTCCCACCTTTATCTGGATGGAATCAGTCTGTGTTTTTCCCGTGGCAATACACGTACGGATGTTTTCGTACATATTGCTCACCAAGCTGACAATATGAGGGTCGACTCCCCTTCGCTCCAGACTCTTCAGGATGTGTTGGTGACTTACAGTGTCAAAAGCCTTTGCAATGTCCACGAAAACAACACCCAGTGGCCTGTGTTCTCTTTTGGCCGACCAAATGATGGATTGTAAAAGTTTCAGGTTTTCAGAGCACCCAGCCGCTCTTATAAAGCCTCTCTGTCTAGGGTTGAGGGGGCACGCCTTGGCCAGTCTGGCTGTCATGATCCTGGAGAACAACCGGAGCAGGATGGACCCGATTGTGATGGGCCTCCAGTTGTTGATGTCCTTCAGGCGTTCTGGTTTGGTCGATTTAGGAATTAGGACAGTCCTGCAACCCCTCACCATATCTGGGATCTTCCCTGATGTTAGCCATAGGTTGAAAATCTCCATGGTCCGGGTGTATTTGGGATCCATCATCCTGATGTTTCTCAGAGTAATCCCATCTGGACCAGGAGCCGAGTTTTGGCACATCTCACGCACATTTTTCTCAATTTCTTTGGCTGTGATTAGGTCTCTGAAAGCGGTGTTGTCAGCTTTACCTGTGATTTTAAAGTTCCCAAGGCTTTTGAATGCTCCAGGTGTCTCCCATCTGGCTTTGAATGTCGAGTAGATCTCACCGGGTGGAATCTCACATGATAAACATTCTGTATCGTCCAAGATAATCCTGGCTAATTTTCCCCTGTCAAGATGGAACAGGCGCTGAAAGCGAAGGAAGGTACCTCTTTTAATGGCCCTCTTTTTCATCCATTCCTGAGGAGCTCTCCCTGGCTGTTGTAATTTCCGGGCCTCCTTGGTCTTATCTCTCTTATCCTGGGTGGCTTTCTTGATCTGGTTCATCGATTCGAGGCATCCAAAGCAGTCCTGGGCTGATTGATTGATCGTGGCTTGCATCTCCTGGCCCTCCAGCAGCTGCCTGAATGCCTCTGGGAAGGTGTTAATTGTCCCATCAGATAACCAGGCAGAAAGGCTTTCCCCGTAGTGACTCTGCAGCTGTTTTTCCTCTTGTTGTTTCCTGTTCCCCAGCCGGCCCTTGGTCTTATCTGGGTGTCTTATCTCATCTGTTGTATTCTCCCCGGCAGCTGGAGGTGACTCAGCTACTCCATTATCCTCCTTATCTGTGTTTGCTGGGTGGTGGCTCGTGTTTCTCTTTGTCCTCCCCCTGGAGCCTGGGCCCGGTGTAGATTTCTTATCTTTCTCCTCCCCTTCATCTCCTTTATCTGGGTGGAGGCTTATCTCTTCTTTTGTTTTCCCTCTGGTGACTGGTCTCCTAGCTGATTTTTCATCTGTGTTTTGTGTTTTGAGGAGGAGTCTCCTTTTATCACTAATTTGTTTAGTTGTTTTGGATGGAATATGTTCTGCTATTAATTTATTAATATTCCGGTGCCCCTCATACTGAGTTACTAATTTTAACAACAGTTCCTCCTCCTCACGAGTCCAGCATTTTTTGTTGGATGTTTCTTTTGGGTGGGAAGCACGGATCCTCTCTTCATTCCTAATCACTGGGTGTGCCAGTCTTTTGTGTTGACCTAAACCGATTTTTGTATTGAAACTCCTGCCACATACCTCACAGCTCCAACCTCCGATCTGAGATGAGATTTCCTCTGGCCCTTTGCATTTTGGAAAATGACAAACAATGCTATGATAGTTGTTGTTTTCCCTTCCACATTTTATACACCTAAAATGGATTTTTAAATTCCCGTGCACCCCCTTCAGATGTTCAATCAAGCTCAAGACAGAGTTTACCCGAGTACCACAACAAGGGCACGATGGATTCTTTCC
>NW_028154591.1:172500-175000 GCF_965231275.1 Zosterops lateralis
CCTGCGAGGCGACCCCAGCCGCGCCGCCGGGGTGACCCCCCCGGACGGCGATTGATCGTCAAGCGACGCTCAGACAGGCGTAGCCCCGGGAGGAACCCGGGGCCGCAAGTGCGTTCGAAGTGTCGATGATCAATGTGTCCTGCAATTCACATTAATTCTCGCAGCTAGCTGCGTTCTTCATCGACGCACGAGCCGAGTGATCCACCGCTAAGAGTTGTCTGGCTTTCGGCACCGACCCCGCGCGCGCGGAGGGGCCCGGGAACCGCTCGCGCCGAGCGGCCCCCTTCGGATTTCGGCGAGGACGCCACGGAGGGGCGCGCCTCGCTCCGACCGTACGAGCACACACAAACGGAAGAGGATGGGAAAAAAAAGAAAGGACCTACGGAACGCTCCGAAGGCCGGCGAGGAGGTGGGGGGGCCCGCACCCCCGACCGCCTTCCCCCCGCCGCGAGGGGAGGCGCCACCTCGCGGCGTGGCCCGTCCTTCGGAGGCGGCCCAGGCGCCCGGGCTCGGCCCGGTCTCCGCACGGAAGGGCGCGCCACGCGGCACGCGCCGGACCGCCAGGGGCACGGAGCCCCGCCCGGCCTCGCTTCACGGGACGACGCACTCGCACCTGAGCCGGGGGCGCGGCCGCCGGCCCCCGCTCGCGCTCGGCTCCCTCGACCGCTCCCGCGGACTTCGCGGAGCGCCGCCGCGCCGGAGACGCGGCCGGCCTTCTCTCCCCAGCAGCCTTGACAACCGCCCTGGAACGGCACGCGGCGACGACCGCCTCGCCGACGCGCCCCCGGCTGGACCGCTCCTCCCGCCGGGAAGGCGAGCGTCCGACGGCCGCGCTCCGCCACCGGCGCCGGAGGCGAGAACGGCCCGCCGAAGCACCCGAGCCGGCATCGCGAGCGCCCGAGGCCTGCCGGGCGGCAGACCCACCGCGCCCGCGGCCGCCCCTCCCGGGACCGCCGCCGCCGCTTCGCACCGCCGGGACCCCTTTTCCGCGGGCACGCGCCCGGAGGAAGGCCTGCGGCACGGGGCCGGGGAGGTTGCCCGAGGCCCGCTCTCCTCGCTTCCGCTCAGAGACCGGGCGCAGGTGGCAGCCCCCCGCGGCCCCCGCCCGCACGCCCTCGTCCCTTCTCCGGCCCACACGCGGCTCGGGAAGGGCGACGGGGAAGCGACGGACGGAGGGGCCCGGGCCGGGACCGCCGCGGGCGACGGCGGGCGCCTCCCGACCGACCATCCCCCGAGAGGGACACCCGCCGAGCGGCGACGCCGCCGCTCGGTCCCCGGGGTCGCCCGCGCGCTCCGTCGGCATCCAGCCACGAAGGCGCCCGCCGCAGCGCTCGCCCGGGGCGGGCGAGCGGTCGGACCGGGGACGGCCGGCGGGCGGCGCGCCGCCGGTGCGTTCCAGGAGAAGGCAAGGCCGTCGAGGGGAGAAAGGCGCGACCGCGCGCCCGACGCGGCGCCGCACGCGAGACCGCGAGCGGCGGCCGAGGAAAGAGCGCGGCGGGCCCCGGCGGCCGCAAAACCCCGCAGCTCAGGAAAGGCGGAGGAGAGCACGCGCTCTCCGCCGGCAGTCGAGCCCGCAAATTCGAGGCGGGCGGGTCCGGCCCCGCGGCCGACCCGACCGCGCGCCGCGGCCTCTCCGCCGAGACCGGGCCGCGGAGAGGGGGGGGCAGGGCGCCCCTCCCCGGCGCGGCACGGGTGGCCCCCGCGCGCGCGACGGCCGCGACGGCCGCGACGACGAGAAGAAGCGCGGCCGGTCGCCACGGAACACGCCACCGCAGGGGATCGGGGGAGTGGCTCCCCTCCCCTGGAGGACGCCCGCGCCACCGGCCGGCACACCCGCCGCCGCCGCCGCCGCCGCCGCCGCCGCCACGGCGGGCCCGTGCCGAGCCGCCCGAGTCTTTAAACCTCCGCCCGGGCTCGGCGGCCTTTCGGCCCCTTCCTCGGCGTTTGGCGACGCCGCAGGAGAACCGGCGGACCGCCGAGACGCGGAGCGCTAGGTACCTGACCCTGGGGCGAGGGAAACGACCTGCATGGCCCCGCCGGGGTGCCTCCCCCACTGCCGCCCTCGGGGGAGCGTCCGCCGGCGGGGGCGCGCCCGACCATCCGCCGCCACCACCGCGGCCGTCCGTCTCGGGGCCCGGGGTTTCCCTCAGTAACCCGGCGCTGCGCCCGAGAGGACCGCCGCGGCTCGGGCCGCCCCGCCGGAGCGGGGACGCGGCCCGGCCCACCGAGAAACCTCACGCGCTCCCGGAACACCCGGAGGCCCGGCCCTGGGAGCCCCCTCTTCGGCGCCAGGGGACCGTTCGGCCGAGAGCGGGATACTTTGCCGGGCGGCAAAGCTCCCCCCTCTCTTCCCCGCTACGGGAAGGGCCGGAGGAGCCGCCTCCTCCGAGCCCCGAAAGGCTCGCCCGCGTCCCTTTCGCTCCCTCGCCGGTCGCCATCGCCCGCCGAGGCGGCGACGGCCGGACGGCCGGCCGTCGCCCGACGGGCAGAAGAGACGAGG
>NW_028154591.1:180000-190000 GCF_965231275.1 Zosterops lateralis
TCGGCTTAAGGCCGAGCAGCAAAGGGACGAGGCGCCGCCGCCTCGCCCGGCACCATCGTATCTGGCCCGGAGGGAACACAGGGAGGGCCCTCGCCCCCTTCGCGAAACCGGCAGCAGCCGGGCCGGAGCGGGACGCGCTCGCGCGGCTTTTTCTCTCTCGCCATCTCAACTCCTCTGTACCCTTCTCCCCAGGGCACGACGGGAACCGGAACGGAGCCACGCGACTCGCGTCCCACACCTCGGGCGGCGCTTTCCTTCGCGCCGGCGGCCGCACGCGCGGCCGTCGCCTCTCGGCCCGCTTCGGACACAGGCACGGGACAGCCTGCGGGGATGCGGCCCGTCAACTCGCTCCCACAATACGGACAGACGAGTCCGGGACGGCGGACGCCCGCAAGACGACGAGTGGAACGTGACCGGGGGGGCGCCCTGGCGCACGCCGCCGCCGACCAAGACGTAACCGGAGGCAGCCCAAAACAGCGACCCCTTGGTGAACTTCCAGGCGCGGTGGGGAGAGCCGGTCTACCCGGCCACCCGCGGCAGTCCACCCAAGTCCCGCCGGAGCGGGGTAGACCTGTTCGCCCCGCGACCGCGGGCCGCCGCGGCGCCGCGCCGACCTCTCTGCAGGCGGCCGGCGAGCGCCGCGGCGCCGACCCGGAGCCGGGTAGACCTGGCGTCCCGGGGCCGCCCCGGAGCGGGGTAGACCTGGCGTCCCGGGGCCGCCCCGGAGCGGGGTAGACCTGGCGTCCCGGGCCCGCCCCGGAGAGAGGTAGACCTGGCGTCCCGGGGCCGCCCCGGAGAGAGGTAGACCTGGCGTCCCGGGGCCGCCCCGGAGAGAGGTAGACCTGGCGTCCCGGGGCCGCCCCGGAGAGAGGTAGACCTGGCGTCCCGGCGCCGCCCCGGAGCGGGGTAGACCTCTTCGCCCCGCGACCGCGGGCCGCCGCGGCGCCGCGCCGACCTCTCTGCAGGCGGCCGGCGAGCGCCGCGGCAGGCCCCGGAGCCGGGTAGACCTGACGTCCCCGGGCCGCCCGGGAGCGGGGTAGACCTGTTCGCCCCGCGACCGCGGGCCGCCGCGCCGCCCCGCCGACCTCTCTCTCGAAGGGGTCGGCAAGCGCCGCGGCGGGCCCCGGAGCGGGGTAGACCTGGCGTCCCGGGGCCGCCCCGGAGCGGGGTAGACCTGGCGTCCCGGGCCCGCCCCGGAGAGAGGTAGACCTGGCGTCCCGGGGCCGCCCCGGAGAGAGGTAGACCTGGCGTCCCGGGGCCGCCCCGGAGAGAGGTAGACCTGGCGTCCCGGGGCCGCCCCGGAGAGAGGTAGACCTGGCGTCCCGGCGCCGCCACGGAGCGGGGTAGACCTGTTCGCCCCGCGACCGCGGGCCGCCGCGGCGCCGCGCCGACCGCTTTGCAGGCGGCCGGCGATCGCCGCGGCGCCGACCCGGAGCCGGGTAGACCTGGCGTCCCGGGGCCGCCCCGGAGCGGGGTAGACCTGGCGTCCCGGGGCCGCCCCGGAGCGGGGTAGACCTGGCGTCCCGGGCCCGCCCCGGAGAGAGGTAGACCTGGCGTCCCGGGGCCGCCCCGGAGAGAGGTAGACCTGGCGTCCCGGGGCCGCCCCGGAGAGAGGTAGACCTGGCGTCCCGGCGCCGCCCCGGAGCGGGGTAGACCTGTTCGCCCCGCGACCGCGGGCCGCCGCGGCGCCGCGCCGACCTCTTTGCAGGCGGCCGGCGAGCGCCGCGGCGCCGACCCGGAGCCGGGTAGACCTGGCGTCCCGGGGCCGCCCCGGAGAGAGGTAGACCTGGCGTCCCCAGGCCGCGCCCGGAGCGGGGTAGACGTGTTCGTCCCGGACTGGGTGGGGGGGCTACCGGTTCACCCTGCCATTTCACGCCGCCAAAGCGCTGCACCTACGCCCCGGGGCCGGCTAGACGAGGCGTCCCGCTGCCACCCCGCAGCCGGAGGAAAGCTCACAGCCTCGTAGCGCCGCCCAGCCGGATGGCTCCAGTGGCCCCCCTCCCGCCCACCCAACCAACCCGCTTTCAAGACCACAACCTATTTTCGACAAAATCCTCGCTCCCCCACCCCCTGCTTTTCATTTGCTCGTTTGGTTTTTTGGGGGGGTTATTTTTGTTGTTGTTGTTGTTGGGGTTTTTGGGGAGATTTTGGGGGTTTTTTTTGGTTTGGTTTGGTTTGGTTTGGTTTGGTTTTTTGAGGGGGTTTTTTTGGTTTTTTTTCATTTCCTGGAAGAACGGCTCTCCCACTCACTCGCAACAAGAAAGGTCTCCGGAAGAAAACGAGCTCGGCAAACCCGAGCTGTTTTCTTTTCGCGCCCGGACCGCTCCCGGCCGAGCTGATTGGGCAGGCTGCGCCCTGCCCTCGGCCCGCTCACGCGCCGAACCACCAAAACGGCGCCCCTGCCCCCCCCCCCTCCCCCCCCTGCACCAGAACCTATGGGGGAACAGCGGGGAGGGGCAGCAGGGACGGGCGGCCGAACCCGGCGCGGCTCGCCTCGCCTCGCCCCTTCCCCCCACCGACAGGGGCCGTGGCCGGGCGGCCGGCAAGCGGGCGGCCGCTTTCGGGCCGGTTCTTTCACGGTCCGCCGAGGTCTTCGGCCCTCGGCGCGGGGCTAGCGGGCCGCTGGGACCCGAGGCCGCGGCGCCCGGGGCCGGCACGAGGCCGCCGGCCCTCAGCCCGCCTTCACACAGACGGAGACGGACTCCCCCACTCGACACGCTCACATCCCGATGCCGCCCTCTCGGACGGGCCACCCCCCCACTCCGGCCAACAGCGCCACAGACGGGCGCAGGCAGGCACACGCGCACGCACCCATCCACCCACGCATACTCTCGCATGCCCTCTCTCCCCGCCCCCGCCCCTGCCTCGGCTGTCGCGGCCGCCCATCGACGGTTGAGGGCGCCCTGCCCTCCGCCGTCAGCCTCCCTGGCGCTGCCTTCAGCCGTCTCCCGCCCCCCTCAGCGGTTGGGGGCGCCCCGCCCTCCACCGTCAGCCTCCCTGGCGCCACTTTCAAACTTTTCCCGCCCCCGGCTCTTATCCCGTCAACGAACGCAGTTGGCCCAGCGACAGCGGGGGCAGGGCGAGGAGCAGGGAAAGGGAGCGAGCGAAGTAAAAATCGAGGCCGGGAGCCGGGCCGCCGTCCGTTCGGGCACGGAGGCGGCGGGAACGCCGCCAGCTCCCGAAGACTCTCCTCTTCCCTCCCGGGGACAAGCCGGGCTACCCGGGCTTTGGCGGGCAGGCGGGAAGGCGAGCCGGGGAGAACAGGTCTACCCACAGCTTCCCTAGGCAGGAACCGAGTCCGGCCGCGGACAGCAGGTCTACCCACCGCTTCCCTAGGCAGGAACCAAGTCCGGCCGCGGAGAGCAGGTCTACCCCGGAAGCGAGGCCGGCCGCGGAGAGCAGGTCTACCCACAGCTTCCCTAGGCAGGAACCAAGTCCGGCCGCGGAGACCAGGTCTACCTCGGGAGCCAGCGGCCGGGAACTGAGTCCGGCCGCGGAGAGCAGGTCTACCCACAGCTTCCCTAGGCAGGAACTAAGTCCGGCCGCGGAGACCAGGTCTACCCACAGCCTCCCTAGGCAGGAACTAAGTCCGGCCGCGGAGACCAGGTCTACCCACAGCCTCCCTAGGCAGGAACTAAGTCCGGCCGCGGAGAGCAGGTCTACCCACCGCTTCCCTTAGGCAGGAACTAAGTCCGGCCGCGGAGATCAGGTCTACCCCGGAAGCGAGGCCGGCCGCGGAGAGCAGGTCTACCTACAGCTTCCCTAGGCAGGAACTAAGTCCGGCCGCGGAGACCAGGTCTACCCTCCGCTTCCCTAGGCAGGAACCAAGTCCGGCCGCGGAGACCAGGTCTACCCACAGCCTCCCTAGGAAGGAACTAAGTCCGGCCGCGGAGAGCAGGTCTACCCACCGCTTCCCTTAGGCAGGAACTAAGTCCGGCCGCGGAGACCAGGTCTACCCCGGAAGCGAGGCCGGCCGCGGAGACCAGGTCTACCCACAGCTTCCCTAGGAAGGAACTGAGTCCGGCCGCGGAGAGCAGGTCTACCCACAGCCTCCCTAGGCAGGAACCAAGTCCGGCCTCGGAGACTAGGTCTACCTCGGGAGCCAGCGGCCGGGAACTAAGTCCGGCCGCGGAGACCAGGTCTACCCACAGCTTCCCTAGGCAGGAACTAAGTCCGGCCGCGGACAGCAGGTCTACCCACCGTCTCCCTAGGCAGGAACCGAGGCCGGCCGCGGACAGCAGGTCTACCCACAGCCTCCCTAGGCAGGAACTAAGTCCGGCCGCGGAGACCAGGTCTACCCTCCGCTTCCCTAGGCAGGAACCAAGTCCGGCCGCGGAGACCAGGTCTACCCACAGCCTCCCTAGGCAGGAACTAAGTCCGGCCGCGGAGAGCAGGTCTACCCCGGAAGCGAGGCCAACCGCGGAGAGCAGGTCTACCCACCGCTTCCCTAGGCAGGAACTAAGTCCGGCCGCGGAGAGCAGGTCTACCCACCGCTTCCCTAGGCAGGAACCGAGTCCGGCCGCGGACAGCAGGTCTACCTCGGGAGCCAGCGGCCGGGAACTGAGTCCGGCCGCGGACAGCAGGTCTACCCACAGCCTCCCTAGGCAGGAACTAAGTCCGGCCGCGGAGAGCAGGTCTACCCACCGCTTCCCTAGGCAGGAACCGAGTCCGGCCGCGGAGACCAGGTCTACCCCGGAAGCGAGGCCGGCCGCGGAGAGCAGGTCTACCCCGGAAGCGAGGCCGGCCGCGGACAGCAGGTCTACCCTCCGCTTCCCTAGGCAGGAACCAAGTCCGGCCGCGGAGAGCAGGTCTACCCACAGCTTCCCTAGGCAGGAACTAAGTCCGGCCGCGGAGACCAGGTCTACCCACAGCCTCCCTAGGCAGGAACTGAGTCCGGCCGCGGACAGCAGGTCTACCCACAGCCTCCCTAGGCAGGAACTAAGTCCGGCCGCGGAGACCAGGTCTACCCTCCGCTTCCCTAGGCAGGAACCAAGTCCGGCCGCGGAGACCAGGTCTACCCACAGCCTCCCTAGGAAGGAACTAAGTCCGGCCGCGGAGAGCAGGTCTACCCACCGCTTCCCTAGGCAGGAACTAAGTCCGGCCGCGGAGACCAGGTCTACCTCGGGAGCCAGCGGCCGGGAACTGAGTCCGGCCGCGGACAGCAGGTCTACCCACAGCCTCCCTAGGCAGGAACCAAGTCCGGCCGCGGAGACCAGGTCTACCCCGGAAGCGAGGCCGGCCGCGGAGAGCAGGTCTACCCACAGCCTCCCTAGGCAGGAACTAAGTCCGGCCGCGGACAGCAGGTCTACCCACAGCCTCCGTAGGCAGGAACTAAGTCCGGCCGCGGAGACCAGGTCTACCCTCCGCTTCCCTAGGCAGGAACCAAGTCCGGCCGCGGAGACCAGGTCTACCCACCGCTTCCCTAGGCAGGAACTAAGTCCGGCCGCGGAGACCAGGTCTACCTCGGGAGCCAGCGGCCGGGAACTGAGTCCGGCCGCGGACAGCAGGTCTACCCACAGCCTCCCTAGGCAGGAACCAAGTCCGGCCGCGGAGACCAGGTCTACCCCGGAAGCGAGGCCGGCCGCGGAGAGCAGGTCTACCCACAGCCTCCCTAGGCAGGAACTAAGTCCGGCCGCGGACAGCAGGTCTACCCACAGCCTCCCTAGGCAGGAACTAAGTCCGGCCGCGGACAGCAGGTCTACCCTCCGCTTCCCTAGGCAGGAACCAAGTCCGGCCGCGGAGACCAGGTCTACCTCGGGAGCCAGCGGCCGGGAACTGAGTCCGGCCGCGGAGAGCAGGTCTACCCACAGCTTCCCTAGGCAGGAACTAAGTCCGGCCGCGGAGACCAGGTCTACCCACAGCCTCCCTAGGCAGGAACTAAGTCCGGCCGCGGACAGCAGGTCTACCCACAGCCTCCCTAGGCAGGAACTAAGTCCGGCCGCGGAGACCAGGTCTACCCTCCGCTTCCCTAGGCAGGAACCAAGTCCGGCCGCGGAGACCAGGTCTACCCACAGCCTCCCTAGGAAGGAACTAAGTCCGGCCGCGGAGAGCAGGTCTACCCACCGCTTCCCTAGGCAGGAACTAAGTCCGGCCGCGGAGACCAGGTCTACCTCGGGAGCCAGCGGCCGGGAACTGAGTCCGGCCGCGGACAGCAGGTCTACCCACAGCCTCCCTAGGCAGGAACCAAGTCCGGCCGCGGAGACCAGGTCTACCCCGGAAGCGAGGCCGGCCGCGGAGAGCAGGTCTACCCACAGCCTCCCTAGGCAGGAACTAAGTCCGGCCGCGGACAGCAGGTCTACCCACAGCCTCCCTAGGCAGGAACTAAGTCCGGCCGCGGAGACCAGGTCTACCCTCCGCTTCCCTAGGCAGGAACCAAGTCCGGCCGCGGAGACCAGGTCTACCCACAGCCTCCCTAGGCAGGAACTAAGTCCGGCCGCGGACAGCAGGTCTACCCACAGCCTCCCTAGGCAGGAACTAAGTCCGGCCGCGGAGAGCAGGTCTACCCACAGCCTCCCTAGGCAGGAACTAAGTCCGGCCGCGGAGACCAGGTCTACCCTCCGCTTCCCTAGGCAGGAACCAAGTCCGGCCGCGGAGACCAGGTCTACCCACAGCCTCCCTAGGAAGGAACTAAGTCCGGCCGCGGAGAGCAGGTCTACCCACCGCTTCCCTAGGCAGGAACTAAGTCCGGCCGCGGAGACCAGGTCTACCTCGGGAGCCAGCGGCCGGGAACTGAGTCCGGCCGCGGACAGCAGGTCTACCCACAGCCTCCCTAGGCAGGAACCAAGTCCGGCCGCGGAGACCAGGTCTACCCCGGAAGCGAGGCCGGCCGCGGAGAGCAGGTCTACCCACAGCCTCCCTAGGCAGGAACTAAGTCCGGCCGCGGACAGCAGGTCTACCCACAGCCTCCCTAGGCAGGAACTAAGTCCGGCCGCGGAGACCAGGTCTACCCTCCGCTTCCCTAGGCAGGAACCAAGTCCGGCCGCGGAGAGCAGGTCTACCCACCGCTTCCCTAGGCAGGAACTAAGTCCGGCCGCGGAGACCAGGTCTACCTCGGGAGCCAGCGGCCGGGAACTGAGTCCGGCCGCGGACAGCAGGTCTACCCACAGCCTCCCTAGGCAGGAACCAAGTCCGGCCGCGGAGAGCAGGTCTACCCCGGAAGCGAGGCCGGCCGCGGAGAGCAGGTCTACCCACCGCTTCCCTAGGCAGGAACCAAGTCCGGCCGCGGAGACCAGGTCTACCTCGGGAGCCAGCGGCCGGGAACTGAGTCCGGCCGCGGAGAGCAGGTCTACCCACAGCTTCCCTAGGCAGGAACTAAGTCCGGCCGCGGAGACCAGGTCTACCCACAGCCTCCCTAGGCAGGAACTAAGTCCGGCCGCGGAGACCAGGTCTACCCACAGCCTCCCTAGGCAGGAACTAAGTCCGGCCGCGGAGAGCAGGTCTACCCACCGCTTCCCTTAGGCAGGAACTAAGTCCGGCCGCGGAGATCAGGTCTACCCCGGAAGCGAGGCCGGCCGCGGAGAGCAGGTCTACCTACAGCTTCCCTAGGCAGGAACTAAGTCCGGCCGCGGAGACCAGGTCTACCCTCCGCTTCCCTAGGCAGGAACCAAGTCCGGCCGCGGAGACCAGGTCTACCCACAGCCTCCCTAGGAAGGAACTAAGTCCGGCCGCGGAGAGCAGGTCTACCCACCGCTTCCCTTAGGCAGGAACTAAGTCCGGCCGCGGAGACCAGGTCTACCCCGGAAGCGAGGCCGGCCGCGGAGACCAGGTCTACCCACAGCTTCCCTAGGAAGGAACTGAGTCCGGCCGCGGAGAGCAGGTCTACCCACAGCCTCCCTAGGCAGGAACCAAGTCCGGCCTCGGAGACTAGGTCTACCTCGGGAGCCAGCGGCCGGGAACTAAGTCCGGCCGCGGAGACCAGGTCTACCCACAGCTTCCCTAGGCAGGAACTAAGTCCGGCCGCGGACAGCAGGTCTACCCACCGTCTCCCTAGGCAGGAACCGAGGCCGGCCGCGGACAGCAGGTCTACCCACAGCCTCCCTAGGCAGGAACTAAGTCCGGCCGCGGAGACCAGGTCTACCCTCCGCTTCCCTAGGCAGGAACCAAGTCCGGCCGCGGAGACCAGGTCTACCCACAGCCTCCCTAGGCAGGAACTAAGTCCGGCCGCGGAGAGCAGGTCTACCCCGGAAGCGAGGCCAACCGCGGAGAGCAGGTCTACCCACCGCTTCCCTAGGCAGGAACTAAGTCCGGCCGCGGAGAGCAGGTCTACCCACCGCTTCCCTAGGCAGGAACCGAGTCCGGCCGCGGACAGCAGGTCTACCTCGGGAGCCAGCGGCCGGGAACTGAGTCCGGCCGCGGACAGCAGGTCTACCCACAGCCTCCCTAGGCAGGAACTAAGTCCGGCCGCGGAGAGCAGGTCTACCCACCGCTTCCCTAGGCAGGAACCGAGTCCGGCCGCGGAGACCAGGTCTACCCCGGAAGCGAGGCCGGCCGCGGAGAGCAGGTCTACCCCGGAAGCGAGGCCGGCCGCGGACAGCAGGTCTACCCTCCGCTTCCCTAGGCAGGAACCAAGTCCGGCCGCGGAGAGCAGGTCTACCCACAGCTTCCCTAGGCAGGAACTAAGTCCGGCCGCGGAGACCAGGTCTACCCACAGCCTCCCTAGGCAGGAACTGAGTCCGGCCGCGGACAGCAGGTCTACCCACAGCCTCCCTAGGCAGGAACTAAGTCCGGCCGCGGAGACCAGGTCTACCCTCCGCTTCCCTAGGCAGGAACCAAGTCCGGCCGCGGAGACCAGGTCTACCCACAGCCTCCCTAGGAAGGAACTAAGTCCGGCCGCGGAGAGCAGGTCTACCCACCGCTTCCCTAGGCAGGAACTAAGTCCGGCCGCGGAGACCAGGTCTACCTCGGGAGCCAGCGGCCGGGAACTGAGTCCGGCCGCGGACAGCAGGTCTACCCACAGCCTCCCTAGGCAGGAACCAAGTCCGGCCGCGGAGACCAGGTCTACCCCGGAAGCGAGGCCGGCCGCGGAGAGCAGGTCTACCCACAGCCTCCCTAGGCAGGAACTAAGTCCGGCCGCGGACAGCAGGTCTACCCACAGCCTCCGTAGGCAGGAACTAAGTCCGGCCGCGGAGACCAGGTCTACCCTCCGCTTCCCTAGGCAGGAACCAAGTCCGGCCGCGGAGACCAGGTCTACCCACCGCTTCCCTAGGCAGGAACTAAGTCCGGCCGCGGAGACCAGGTCTACCTCGGGAGCCAGCGGCCGGGAACTGAGTCCGGCCGCGGACAGCAGGTCTACCCACAGCCTCCCTAGGCAGGAACCAAGTCCGGCCGCGGAGACCAGGTCTACCCCGGAAGCGAGGCCGGCCGCGGAGAGCAGGTCTACCCACAGCCTCCCTAGGCAGGAACTAAGTCCGGCCGCGGACAGCAGGTCTACCCACAGCCTCCCTAGGCAGGAACTAAGTCCGGCCGCGGACAGCAGGTCTACCCTCCGCTTCCCTAGGCAGGAACCAAGTCCGGCCGCGGAGACCAGGTCTACCTCGGGAGCCAGCGGCCGGGAACTGAGTCCGGCCGCGGAGAGCAGGTCTACCCACAGCTTCCCTAGGCAGGAACTAAGTCCGGCCGCGGAGACCAGGTCTACCCACAGCCTCCCTAGGCAGGAACTAAGTCCGGCCGCGGACAGCAGGTCTACCCACAGCCTCCCTAGGCAGGAACTAAGTCCGGCCGCGGAGACCAGGTCTACCCTCCGCTTCCCTAGGCAGGAACCAAGTCCGGCCGCGGAGACCAGGTCTACCCACAGCCTCCCTAGGAAGGAACTAAGTCCGGCCGCGGAGAGCAGGTCTACCCACCGCTTCCCTAGGCAGGAACTAAGTCCGGCCGCGGAGACCAGGTCTACCTCGGGAGCCAGCGGCCGGGAACTGAGTCCGGCCGCGGACAGCAGGTCTACCCACAGCCTCCCTAGGCAGGAACCAAGTCCGGCCGCGGAGACCAGGTCTACCCCGGAAGC
>NW_028154591.1:197500-200000 GCF_965231275.1 Zosterops lateralis
GGCGACCGCGACGCGACGGGCCTGCGAGGCGACCCCAGCCGCGCCGCCGGGGTGACCCCCCCGGACGGCGATTGATCGTCAAGCGACGCTCAGACAGGCGTAGCCCCGGGAGGAACCCGGGGCCGCAAGTGCGTTCGAAGTGTCGATGATCAATGTGTCCTGCAATTCACATTAATTCTCGCAGCTAGCTGCGTTCTTCATCGACGCACGAGCCGAGTGATCCACCGCTAAGAGTTGTCTGGCTTTCGGCACCGACCCCGCGCGCGCGGAGGGGCCCGGGAACCGCTCGCGCCGAGCGGCCCCCTTCGGATTTCGGCGAGGACGCCACGGAGGGGCGCGCCTCGCTCCGACCGTACGAGCACACACAAACGGAAGAGGATGGGAAAAAAAAGAAAGGACCCACGGAACGCTCCGAAGGCCGGCGAAGAGGTGGGGGGGCCCGCACCCCCGACCGCCTTCCCCCCGCCGCGAGGGGAGGCGCCACCTCGCGGCGTGGCCCGTCCTTCGGAGGCGGCCCAGGCGCCCGGGCTCGGCCCGGTCTCCGCACGGAAGGGCGCGCCACGCGGCACGCGCCGGACCGCCAGGGGCACGGAGCCCCGCCCGGCCTCGCTTCACGGGACGACGCACTCGCACCTGAGCCGGGGGCGCGGCCGCCGGCCCCCGCTCGCGCTCGGCTCCCTCGACCGCTCCCGCGGACTTCGCGGAGCGCCGCCGCGCCGGAGACGCGGCCGGCCTTCTCTCCCCAGCAGCCTTGACAACCGCCCTGGAACGGCACGCGGCGACGACCGCCTCGCCGACGCGCCCCCGGCTGGACCGCTCCTCCCGCCGGGAAGGCGAGCGTCCGACGGCCGCGCTCCGCCACCGGCGCCGGAGGCGAGAACGGCCCGCCGAAGCACCCGAGCCGGCATCGCGAGCGCCCGAGGCCTGCCGGGCGGCAGACCCACCGCGCCCGCGGCCGCCCCTCCCGGGACCGCCGCCGCCGCTTCGCACCGCCGGGACCCCTTTTCCGCGGGCACGCGCCCGGAGGAAGGCCTGCGGCACGGGGCCGGGGAGGTTGCCCGAGGCCCGCTCTCCTCGCTTCCGCTCAGAGACCGGGCGCAGGTGGCAAGCCCCCCGCGGCCCCCGCCCGCACGCCCTCGTCCCTTCTCCGGCCCACACGCGGCTCGGGAAGGGCGACGGGGAAGCGACGGACGGAGGGGCCCGGGCCGGGACCGCCGCGGGCGACGGCGGGCGCCTCCCGACCGACCATCCCCCGAGAGGGACACCCGCCGAGCGGCGACGCCGCCGCTCGGTCCCCGGGGTCGCCCGCGCGCTCCGTCGGCATCCAGCCACGAAGGCGCCCGCCGCAGCGCTCGCCCGGGGCGGGCGAGCGGTCGGACCGGGGACGGCCGGCGGGCGGCGCGCCGCCGGTGCGTTCCAGGAGAAGGCAAGGCCGTCGAGGGGAGAAAGGCGCGACCGCGCGCCCGACGCGGCGCCGCAGGCGAGACCGCGAGCGGCGGCCGAGGAAAGAGCGCGGCGGGCCCCGGCGGCCGCAAAACCCCGCAGCTCAGGAAAGGCGGAGGAGAGCACGCGCTCTCCCCGCCGGCAGTCGAGCCCGCAAATTCGAGGCGGGCGGGTCCGGCCCCGCGGCCGACCCGACCGCGCGCCGCGGCCTCTCCGCCGAGACCGGGCCGCGGAGAGGGGGGGGCAGGGCGCCCCTCCCCGGCGCGGCACGGGTGGCCCCCGCGCGCGCGACGGCCGCGACGGCCGCGACGACGAGAAGAAGCGCGGCCGGTCGCCACGGAACACGCCACCGCAGGGGATCGGGGGAGTGGCTCCCCTCCCCTGGAGGACGCCCGCGCCACCGGCCGGCACACCCGCCGCCGCCGCCGCCGCCGCCGCCGCCACGGCGGGCCCGTGCCGAGCCGCCCGAGTCTTTAAACCTCCGCCCGGGCTCGGCGGCCTTTCGGCCCTTCCTCGGCGTTTGGCGACGCCGCAGGAGAACCGGCGGACCGCCGAGACGCGGAGCGCTAGGTACCTGACCCTGGGGCGAGGGAAACGACCTGCATGGCCCCGCCGGGGTGCCTCCCCCACTGCCGCCCTCAGGGGAGCGTCCGCCGGCGGGGGCGCGCCCGACCATCCGCCGCCACCACCGCGGCCGTCCGTCTCGGGGCCCGGGGTTTCCCTCAGTAACCCGGCGCTGCGCCCGAGAGGACCGCCGCGGCTCGGGCCGCCCCGCCGGAGCGGGGACGCGGCCCGGCCCACCGAGAAACCTCACGCGCTCCCGGAACACCCGGAGGCCCGGCCCTGGGAGCCCCCTCTTCGGCGCCAGGGGACCGTTCGGCCGAGAGCGGGATACTTTGCCGGGCGGCAAAGCTCCCCCTCTCTTCCCCGCTACGGGAAGGGCCGGAGGAGCCGCCTCCTCCGAGCCCCGAAAGGCTCGCCCGCGTCCCTTTCGCTCCCTCGCCGGTCGCCATCGCCCGCCGAGGCGGCGACGGCCGGACGGCCGGCCGTCGCCCGA
>NW_028154591.1:205000-207000 GCF_965231275.1 Zosterops lateralis
AAAAAAAAAAAAAAAGCACCCGCGCGGCCGAGCGGGGCCTCGGCTTAAGGCCGAGCAGCAAAGGGACGAGGCGCCGCCGCCTCGCCCAACACCATCGTATCTGGCCCGGAGGAAACACAGGGAGGGCCCTCGCCCCCTTCGCGAAACCGGCAGCAGCCGGGCCGGAGCGGGACGCGCTCGCGCGGCTTTTTCTCTCTCGCCATCTCAACTCCTCTGTACCCTTCTCCCCAGGGCACGACGGGAACCGGAACGGAGCCACGCGACTCGCGTCCCACACCTCGGGCGGCGCTTTCCTTCGCGCCGGCGGCCGCACGCGCGGCCGTCGCCTCTCGGCCCGCTTCGGACACAGGCACGGGACAGCCTGCGGGGATGCGGCCCGTCAACTCGCTCCCACAATACGGACAGACGAGTCCGGGACGGCGGACGCCCGCAAGACGACGAGTGGAACGTGACCGGGGGGGCGCCCTGGCGCACGCCGCCGCCGACCAAGACGTAACCGGAGGCAGCCCAAAACAGCGACCCCTTGGTGAACTTCCAGGCGCGGTGGGGAGAGCCGGTCTACCCGGCCTCCCGCGGCAGTCCACCCAAGTCCCGCCGGAGCGGGGTAGACCTGTTCGCCCCGCGACCGCGGGCCGCCGCAGGACCGCGCCGACCTCTCTGCAGGCGGCCGGCGAGCGCCGCGGCAGGCCCCGGAGCCGGGTAGACCTGACGTCCCCGGGCCGCCCCGGAGCGGGGTAGACCTGTTCGCCCCGCGACCGCGGGCCGCCGCGCCGCCCCGCCGACCTCTCTGTCGAAGGGGTCGGCAAGCGCCGCGGCGGGCCCCGGGGCGGGGTAGACCTGGCGTCCCGGCGCCGACCCGGAGCGGGGTAGACCTGGCGTCCCGGGGCCGCCCCGGAGCGGGGTAGACCTGGCGTCCCGGGGCCGCCCCGGAGCGGGGTAGACCTGGCGTCCCGGGGCCGCCCCGGAGAGAGGTAGACCTGGCGTCCCGGGGCCGCCCCGGAGAGAGGTAGACCTGGCGTCCCGGGGCCGCCCCGGAGCGGGGTAGACCTGTTCGCCCCGCGACCGCGGGCCGCCGCGGCGTCGCGCCGACCTCTTTGCAGGCGGCCGGCGAGCGCCGCGGCGCCGACCCGGAGCCGGGTAGACCTGCCGTCCCCAGGCCGCGCCCGGAGCGGGGTAGACCTGGCGTCCCGGGGCCGCCCCGGAGAGAGGTAGACCTGGCGTCCCGGCGCCGACCCGGAGCGGGGTAGACCTGGCGTCCCGGGGCCGCCCCGGAGCGGGGTAGACCTGGCGTCCCGGGGCCGCCCCGGAGAGAGGTAGACCTGGCGTCCCGGGGCCGTCCCGGAGAGAGGTAGACCTGGCGTCCCGGGGCCGCCCCGGAGCGGGGTAGACCTGTTCGCCCCGCGACCGCGGGCCGCCGCGGCGCCGCGCCGACCTCTCTGCAGGCGGCCGGCGAGCGCCGCGGCGCCGCCCCGGAGCCGGGTAGACCTGGCGTCCCCAGGCCGCGCCCGGAGCGGGGTAGACCTGGCGTCCCGGGGCCGCCCCGGAGAGAGGTAGACCTGGCGTCCCGGGGCCGCCCCGGAGAGAGGTAGACCTGGCGTCCCGGGGCCGCCCCGGAGCGGGGTAGACCTGGCGTCCCGGGGCCGCCCCGGAGAGAGGTAGACCTGGCGTCCCGGGGCCGTCCCGGAGAGAGGTAGACCTGGCGTCCCGGGGCCGCCCCGGAGAGAGGTAGACCTGGCGTCCCGGGGCCGCGCCCGGAGCGGGGTAGACCTGGCGTCCCCAGGCCGCGCCCGGAGCGGGGTAGACGTGTTCGTCCCGGACTGGGTGGGGGGGCTACCGGTTCACCCTGCCATTTCACGCCGCCAAAGCGCTGCACCTACGCCCCGGGGCCGGCTAGACGAGGCGTCCCGCTGCCACCCCGCAGCCGGAGGAAAGCTCACAGCCTCGTAGCGCCGCCCAGCCGGATGGCTCCAGTGGCCCCCCTCCCGCCCACCCAACCAACC